>NT_176883.1:3060-11714 GCF_000188095.3 Bombus impatiens | reverse complement strand
CGCGAGCCTCTTAATAAGCCTCGCGACGCGATAAAAACGAAACCACGTGGTCGTTGAACGCAGAAATATCCTTTGGACACGGAAAATACCGTGGCGCGAATTTGTAAGTTTAAGCGCGAACAGCCACGTCCGAAGGAACTTTAAATAACATCGACTGTAAGCGATAAGCGAAACGAGATAATACGCTCCACGCACTGTTACGTAGTTGTGTGATATTGTTAAAAAATTCGCCAAAAAATTGCCCAATATCGATCTAACCGAAAGCTTGAAACTTTGACGTGAGAATAGAAAAGCTTGTTTACCTGCGTTGATAGACGCGTATCTATAGAGAAGCTTTGTCTCGCCATCAACCTCGCTTTATGCAAGCTTACTTAGACAGGCTTGTCGTTATCGCAGTCCTACGAGTGTAATTAAGTGGTAATTCGCGCAATTTACTTCCCCATTAGCAATACTAATTTACCTGAACTCCCCGGAGTCTTCAGATTGAGCGGTGATTGCATTATTCAGTGCGTTATCGTACGCGTCGTATCGAAGCTTCTTCTTCTTCGTCGCGTTTGAACGATAAACGCGATTTAGAAACGAAACTTTAGGAAACAAGCTTACATCTAAATTAGAATATAAAGCGAAGAACGTAAGAAATACAAGAAACGTGCGCGGGAATTTCTGCACACCATGCTGGGTCAAGGATCTGCTGAATCTTACATCTAAATCAACTAAATTAACGTAGATCTGGGAGAACCTTGACCTACGCTAGTCTACAGAAATTGCCTTTAAATTCGCTTTATATTCGACAGGCGACGTTCAAAAGAATTTTCCATCTGGTTTCGCGCAACACTACGATGAATACGATAAAGAAAAGCAGATATAATACACAGGCAAAAACACGCGCTTACGAAATCGTTGGAACGATCGTTAAAATTGTTGAAAACACCGCTATCGAGATATAAAGCGAGAGATGCATCTGGCTGGAAACTTGTAGATATTTGTACCGAAGCCAAAGCTTCGCCAGAGAACGTATCCTCGTGCGATTCTCACAAACACGGATCGTAAAGGTTTGGTTGGAACAGAGAGAGGAGGCACGGTGGCGACAAGTTAGAAGGAAAAGAGGTCGCGAACTGGATGGCCCGTTCCATAAACTCGCCGCGTAATTGGCCATGGCTTATTGAAATGTACGGCGGGCAGTGGACGACACTCCGGCAGGAGGCCGGAGTGCATGATTCCACGGTGGAAATAATGGAATTCTGGTCACACGGCGGCCACTAGGAGATTTTTATCTGGTCCCCGCGACGCCTCAGCGCCTCCTCGGCTCTCCGCAGCCTCACGCCATACCACGAAAAAACACGCTTCTGATTCCGTTACGATGTTCTACGGAATCTTGCAAGAGGCACGCGCGTGCCTCGTCTCCGGCCACCCGATTTCGACACCTTCCGTCCAACGAATTAACGAGCTGGACTGGCTTTCGTGATCGCCACCGATCACGAGCAACGGCTCTTGCAGCGGCGTCGTTCGTTGCCCAGGAACAGGAATTCAAGGTGAAGACGTTGAACGAAGAACCGCGCCACGGATCTATCGATGTACAGAGTGCGATCATTCGCGGCGAGAATTTCGAACTTGATGAAACTGTGTCTAACAGAGTTTCAATGTCGAGAATAAGAGCGCAATGAGCGAAGGAAGATCGAAGGAGAGGAGCTCGTGTCGTACACAGGGTGCGGCCGAGTAACGCGTACAAGCGTGCAGGACACGACGGCTTGTGGAAAAATAAGATGTGGAATAAAAGCGTTCGGGTCAGTTTACGAGGAAATCGAGTTTCAACATTTGTCAAGTATACGTGAACGTGATTGATTTCGGAGAAGACAGGACCGAATAGTCCTGTGAGACGTGAGAACAAGTCGAAATTGGGGATATAATTTTTCTTAAGGCGCTTTGTTTCCGAAAGAAGGAAAGAAATTTGGAAATTTATCATACGCCTGTACCAGGTCGATTCTTGGCTGAACGTCCTTATTTTCTCGAAAACGAAGTCGCGAACGGAAAAATGTTACTCTACGTTTTTCACTTATCTTTACACGTAGAACAACCTCCTGTCGATTAATTAGCACATCCAATCCGCAATTAGCCAATTTCAAGCATATTTGATCAATTTTCGAACTCGATTTCCCCGAAAACTAAGAGCAAACTTTATTGCACACTGTTTTCTTATTTTTCCATAAGGAATGTCCATCTCTCCAAAGCACTCTGTATATATAAAATACGACTATCTACTAACGAATAATTCAAATTATACATCGTTGTTTGCCCCGTATCGCGATACGCGATACAAATCGTAGAATTCTTGGAACACGGAAAGACACATAGACACTGGAAAATGCAACGTGACAAATACAACAGGAAAATTGTATTGTGAAATTTTTTCCAGCGGTAGGGTCTGCAGGATTTTGCTGAGAGATCGTCGAATGCACTGTTTTCCGCGGTTCCAATTAAAGAGCTGCGCATGCAGAATGGCGATAAAGTGAAACAGCAGCCTCTTATGGCGGGTATATTCGAACGTTCGATCTGCGCGCGCTCGAGTCCACTGCGCTCAGCTACGCTCCGGTTGCTTTCGTTCGAAAGATCGGGCAGAGGTTACGTCGAACGATTTATTCAGCCTGGCGAGCAATAGGAATGTTAGATGGCTGGGATCTTGACACGACGAGGCCTCGCAACAGCTGCTAACTAACGGTAGTCCGTCGACCGAAGAAATAAATTGCTTTATCGATGACAACGCGTTAGCATATCGGTGAACTCGATTATTCCGCGAGAAACGTTCCAACACGTTAGCTTCTCCGTTTCCAAGAAGAATTCACCCGTTAGAATATTCGAACCTACGGGATGCCTATAATTACTTTATTTTTTATCCGCGTGTCGTCCACGTTGGCATACTTTCCGCATTGTACAGCGCACAGCGACCTCGGTCAAACAGCCATTCCAGCCAATAAAAAATCATTGCCCTCGTCATCGAATCGTCACAGGCAAAGCTTCCCGTGTCAACTTTCGTGCGATCGTAATCGATAGACGAGGAAATTCCATCGTCGAGTTCGCGGCGGTTTGCGTCGTTTTCCGGGGTTTTCCCGAATCGTTGAAACCATGATCGCCGAGAAACAAGTCGAAATTGAAGTTTTGGGACGTGAGAGCTTCCACTGCCACGTTGGTCACTGGGCACCGGAGAGCTTCAACTTCGTAACAACAATCGTAAAAATTGAACGAAAAGTTAGGGTATTTTCAATATACTAACCGATAAATAGAAGACACTTTGAAATAGAAAGTGCTCCATTGAACAGTTAAACATTTTTATTAGAATATCAATTAAAAAAAGAAAAAAAAATGAGAACAAACGTTGCATCTAACGGTGCATTGTGTTAAAAGACTGTGTCGTCCTGAGCGAAACACGCGAATTTGGCGTGGCAGTTAAACTGTTAAAACGATTTCAAGAAGATCGTCGTGCAACTTCTTTACGCTGGAAACGATTGGTCGGCTCATACCGAACCTCCGCTCTAACTGTAGCAATTTCCGGAATTCTACGATGAAACTTTTATGGAATATTCTTCGTATTTCGTGTGTACGAGAATCGGTGAAATGTCAACGAAACTGGTCGCGGCAGGCCTGCACGATGTCCCAATGTCGGAATGTGTCGATTACCCAGATGGGACTGCGTGGGAGTCGAAATAGGCGTGTTTTAACATTAAGCTTAACAGAGCCGGTGAAACGACCGGTTTCAAAATTTCATCTAAAGTTGTACGCTCGTTTGTATTTCTTTTGATCGGTCAACTTTATGTAAATTCGTATATCAACGAAAATTGAGAAATTGATTGATAATATAGGGATTTACATCAAGTTGGACGAGCAACACAAATGACGAATGTACGATCTTTCGTTCGATTTTCAAACCGGTCGTTTCACCGGGTCTGCTGAGATTAGCGTTAAACGCCTTCTCTTCATACCGCTTCTTCCGTAGATAACGCAATGAACGAACGACAAAGTAACGTTCCATTGTACAACGCGTGATTATGGAATATCGTTGACCATCGAAATGTCGCGATTGCTATTGGGGGATGAAACATTACGAAGAACGCGAGAGTTCGTCTTTCGGTGGACGTCGATACGTTCGAAACGCGTGGCATTCGCGTCGCGTCGAGACAACTGTAAGGCGAGCAAACTTCGAAGCTGTTCGGCTACTGATCGAACACATGGTCGCGTACCGATCGAAGAAATTTGCTGGAAAGTTAAGTGGAAGTGTGGTTTCTACGATTCGGACGGAGTGCAAGTTGCGCTAAATCGCGAACACTCGAAGAGTCGTGAGCAGGACAACGTTCCAACAGCAACGAACAAGTAGAGCAATCGGCGTGGAATTTGGCTTTGGATTTAGCCTTTCACTTTCTACGGAACTGGAATAAAAAAGTTGCTCGTCCATTGGCAAAAGTGTACAGAGACGAGCATACGCAGAGGAAAATAGCGCGATCGTTGCTCGGTTCACTGAAACGCAATGCTGCGGACAGGATCGGCGCTTTATATTTGATCGGCCGTGTAATTAAATAAGTAAATAAAAAATGAATTTGTTTAAACGTATTTTATTCCTCTCGGTGAGGACTATAAGCCAGAGAAATCTTAGATCCTCTTTGCAACTTGAGAGTTTCGTTGAACGATTTTAAAGAGCAAAGCTGAAGTTGCAAAGTGAAAGAGAAAAGTTGACGAACGCATTAACTTTGCTCTGAAAATTGAAATGCATCGAGTCGAATTTTTAACGAATTTTGAGCACGTCTATCTTAAAACAACATCTTTCTTTCTTTCCTCATAAAGCGAATAATCTAAAGTAATGTAAGTACGTGCTTTCCTGTACAAAATCTATCAAAGGCAAAATAACTCACGGTTAATATCATCGTTTACCAGAAGCAGCAACATCAACCGGTAAATGATATCCTCGAGGATGGTAGCGACTTCAGACTTGTGTGTACGTATTATTTATTTATTTATTTACCTATTTATGTATATAACATAGGGTGAGTTTATTAGAATGTATGCACTTACAACGACAGATAGTTATAGGATACAGAAGGTACAGAAGAAACAAAAATAAAAACTAAAAATTATGTATAATATAGATGGAAAAACGTAGTTGAATAGTAAATTTAGAATCAAGATAACACGTCATATATCGTTCGCTTGAATAACACATCACTGGATAGACAGGATATTATTCTATTTACAAAATTCTCATAGATAAATGGTGCTCCGTTTGAAGATCATTTAAATTCATAAGATCGTTCTAAGATTAAAGATAAGGGATTGACTTGAACAAACTGAAAATCTAGTAACAGAAACCGATCAAAATATAATTTTTCTAATTGAAATGATCTTGAAACGATCATTTAAATTCATAAGATCGTTCCAAGATTAAAGATAAGGGATTGACTTAAACAAAGTGAAAATCTAATATAACAGAAAACGATCAAGAAATCATTTCTTATATTGAAATGATCTTGCTACGCTCTTTAAACGATTAAAGATAAGCAATTCATTCAAACAAAGTGAAAATCTAGTAACAGAAAACGATCAGAATATGATTCCTTATATTGAAATGATCTTGCTACGCCCGTGGAACGATTAAAGATAAGCAATTCAGTCAAATAAACTGAAAATGTAATAACAGAAAATAATCAATATATGATTTCTTGATTTAAAATGATCTTGCTACGCTCGTTGAAAGATTAAAGATAAGCAATTCAGTCAAATAAACTGAAAATGTAATAACAGAAAATGATCAAAATATGATTCTTTATCTGAAAAATATCTTGCTACGCTCTTTGAAAGATTAAAGATAAGGAATTTACTCAAATAAACTGAAAATCTAGTAACAGAAAACGATGCAAATATGATTTCTTCAATTGAAATCATCTTGCTACACTCGTTGAAAGATTAAAGATAAGAAATTCATTGAAACAAACCGAAAATGTAATAACAGAAAACAATCGAGAAATCATTCCTCGTATTGAAACGATCTTGCTACGGTCATTCAACGTTTAAAGATAAGCAGTTCACTCGATTAAACTGAAAAACTAATAACAGAAAACGATCAAAATATGATTTCTTGAATCGAAACGATCTTGCTACGCTGTTTGAACGATTAAAGATAAGCAATTCAGTCAAATAAACTGAAAATCTACTAACAAAAAACGATCAAGAAATCATTCCTTATATTGAAACGATCTTGCTACGGTCTTTGCACGATTAAAGATAAGCGACTCGCTCAAACAGAAAATCTGTATAGCAACAGGAAATAACCAAAAGACGTCCTTTTACTATCTAGAGCCTCTGTTCTATCGTCGTGTTCGTACAAACGCTGAAATCCATTGCTTCCGATCGCTGTTCGACTGTCTGGCGGTAAATATAACGACACATAAACGCTCGGTGCGTGGTATCTGCTCTTTTACAAAGTCGATAACTACGCGAGACGTTAGAAACGTAACATCCAAACGACGATATCCGTATCGCATCTACGGGAACGCGTCGCTAAGCGAAACAGGCGGATCTACTCGATCTACGGTGACGATTTTTCGTCGTAGGATCGAGAAGCTCTGACGGAGAAAGGGAGCTGTCGCGGGACGAACGCTAGGCGGACGCGAGGCGGGTGTAACGGGCTCGAGGTAACGAATTCCAGCCGGAGAAACAATGTAATATACGTGGTGCAGAGGTACGCGGGAGATCGCGCGGAACAATGCATCCAAGCCGTGTCAAGGGGATCGGAGGCGGCGGGGGTTCGGAGACGGAAAGAGAGTCACGCACGTACCCGGGCCTTATCGTCGCGTTCACATCCGCCGTGCAGCCAGAGAAACGGATAGAGAGAAAGCGGGGAGCCGCGGAAAAAATCCAACATTCCCAGGATCCAGGCTGGACTCCTTCGGATTCGCAGTTATGCGGAAGCAGCCTGAGGAATTTGCGTTTACACGCCACTTACCGACGCGAAATTCTCCAGGTTCTTAATTGTAAGTTGGATCCGTTGCGTTCGTTCAGACATATCCTGCGGCTCGTTTAACGCGGAACGTCTGCTTCGAACGATATTAGGTAACGATGCGTCTTATGCAATCCACCAGCGAGATCCTGTCGAGGATCGGCAGAGTGGGAGGAGAGCGAGCGAACGCCGATTCAACGTCTACTTTAGAGCCCTTCTTCTGTCGCATTAGCGTCGGTCAACACACTGGACGCGATCGCCAACGGCCCGCGCTTTTCGCGCCTCGGCGACTTGGCGCGCCAACGTCGTACGTCCGCTTTTCGCGTAATTTTCCTTCCTTCGCGCCGCGTAGAAGCCACGTTCGTATCTTCTGTATTCGTCGTATTTGTTACGAATAATATTTCCGCTTATCGTACCGACATATTGTCAAGAATTTCAGCTGCGTCGCTTCTGGAAAGAATGGATCGGTGTAGAATTTGCACGACCGATCGTACGACAGCGTGGACGAAGATGAACAGAGGTAAATGCAAGAAGAAGTTAGTCGATTATCAGGTTCCATTGAATTCTTAACTGTTCCTCTGGAAACCGTTAAAAGTGGACACACAATACTCGAGCGATCCAGGTTCTCACAACCGTTTCGTTGCGATATTCTTCCCGAGGCTGATCGAGTTTCGTTGTCATCGTCCGAAGACGAATATTCCGCGGATAGAGGCGAGTTTCTGAAAGCGCAGAGCGAATCGCGAGTCGCGATCCAAGTCACGCTTGTCGACTAGAAGAGACAAACGAACGAGGACCCGTAGCATATTTCTCGCCTCTTATCTGCTTGCACGTGCACATCGGAAACTTGGCTCGCGCCCGAACCTACGGTTTCGCGCGGATGGCCGCCAAGGCGTGGACGATTTTTCCTCGAGCGAGCAGCCTGCAGGTCCCGAGAGAAAACAGCAGATCCGATGATTCGAGTGGAAGTGACCGGGGCGATCTATCGCCTAGCTAATTAAATAATCCCGTGGAGCGGCGGTCGCGGCTCGTAGATGGTCGGAACAGGTCGATACATCTCATTGTAACAGGATAAACAGGAGTCGAGACACGGTAGTGGCCTGTTGGGGCGGGAGGCAGGCTGACTCGAAAGAGCAACGAAACGGCCGAAGAAACGAATAAGAGGAGCAGCTGTGCGTGGTCGCTGAGAGTAGAGGAGAGACAGCGAGAGAGCACAGCACACGGTTCAAAGAAGAAACAACCACCGAGCGGAGTGGAGGAACAGAAGGGAAGAGGAATAAGCGACGGAGGGCGAGGCGAAGAGGGGACGAGGAGAGAGAGGAGAGGAGGCGAGCAAGCAAGAAGAACTCGAGGGGACTTCTTAGGTTCGGTTCGTGGGCCCACCGGCCGTTGGAATCCGAGATCGCGTCTGATCGCAATTAAGGCCCCGCTCGGGCCGCGGCTGTGAATATTTTATTCCAGTCGTCGTCTTTCTCTCCGCTCTCTGTGCGCCGGCACACACAGTGTTACACCGTGCATCACGCTTCTTCCTCCTCTCGAACACGCTGCTGCTGCTGCTGCTGCTGCTGCTGTTGCTGCTGCTGTTGCCTCCTCCTCCTCCACCATCTCTTCCACTCTCTTCTTCCTCCCTCTTCAGCGAGTCGGCGTGTGTTTCGCCCGATCGTAATACGGAGGCGAG
>NT_176883.1:2121-2982 GCF_000188095.3 Bombus impatiens | reverse complement strand
TCCGCGAGCGGAGCCGGCCAGCGGGGCCCCGGCCAATTCGAAACGAGCGAATTTGAATACGGACGGCCAGGTTCAGAAACAATGGGGACATCGACGGACCACACGGGATGCGAGCAAATGGTCCAACAACCGGAGGACATGCGTTCCGGCAACCGATGCCTTTTACCCTGTCCCGTGGAACCGCCAGTTCCTCCGTTTAGTCTAAACTCCTGGTCCCCGGGATCCGGCGAGCACGTCGGGCTTTTCTGCCTTCGGGCACTCGCTTCGCCAGGAAGTTGGGTATCGCGGCGTTTCTTCGAGATGGCTGGAAAATCGGACGCGGGTAGCGATTCGATGGCTGGTCGACAGGAAGGAAAGGACTCTGCTGAGAGAGCCAGGATAGCGTGGCCAAGTCAGCCACAGAAAGAGAGAGAGAGAGAGAGAGAAAGAGGGAGAGAGAAGGTTTTGTGAAATCGATACCGGGCGAAGATGGTATCGGCCGGATCCAACACGTGTAACGTACTACCGCGCCGGGACGAAATGAAATTTATTTCGTTGTTATTTCCAGCGGCGGCCGGCTGGTCAGGAAATATGGGAAATCGAAGGCCTTGAACGCGTCGTGGCCACCGTGTAACCGGTTACGCGCGATAACCCCCGTCTTGCGGGTTACGTAAACTTATTTTATACGACGTACGAATCTCGGTTGTCGTCGACAGTGTCCCGTACCGTCGAAGCGTCGATCACGTTGACCGAGGAAACGGTCGAGTCGCAGCCGAGCGAGGTCCGAGGGTTCCGTGACAGGTCACGTGACAGACGGGGATACCTGTCGGGTGCACGGGGTGGTCTCGCGTCAAGGGGGCCCCGCGGAGGCCCAACTCGCTC
>NT_176883.1:1168-1513 GCF_000188095.3 Bombus impatiens | reverse complement strand
AGAGGACAACTCATGCAGAATCGCTAACGAGCCGAGCAGACACCCGAACGATGGATGGGTCGGTCCAGAACCCGAACAAACGCCCCGGGACCCGACCCGAGAAAATCCTTCCGTTCATCCTGCCATCGTTCTCGGCCCGTGCGTCCCACTCTTCCCACTGGAAAATCCTCTGCCGACGTACCACGAAACGTAGAGACACGCAGCGTTGCAGGATCACCGGTGTGACTCGAGGCCTGTGCCTCGACCCCGGAATAACTCGGACAGAGGGCACGGAGAACCGCGCGGCAATAGAAAGAATGCGACAGAGAAGGGGCAGAGTGATAGTCGATGGAGGCGGCTCGAGAT
>NT_176883.1:0-1121 GCF_000188095.3 Bombus impatiens | reverse complement strand
CGCGACGAGCCCCGGCAGAAGATGGCGTATCTGGCTTGCAGGAGCCAGAGAGAGAGCGCCGGTAGCCGGTAGGGATGTTCTGGTAGGTGAGCACAGCGTTCACCATCGCTACCACATCGATCGATCGCTCCGATTGCTTGCGTCGCGTCGATAACGCGGCTATGAGTCCACTTTGGCCTCGGCCGGTTGACAACGGGCCACGACCAACGGCAACGGGCGGCACCTTGCAAGGATTTCAGCCCGCCGACACACAGCGTAATTGGAAACGCTATCAGGGTCAGCCAGGATGCACCGTGGATCACGCGGCTAAAACTCGTCGATAGGCTGCCGCGAGATCGTCCAATTAGTAATCGCTGCGAATTAATTAGACTAAGCAGCGTAGACTGCTAGAAACGTTACCGCGTTTCGCGCGCTCTTGCAGCGAGTTGTCTTGTTGTTTTTCTTGCAACGGACTGCCATAATTTAGGACGAAATTTATTACCGTGCACCTTCGTCGGATAACGCGGTGATAAAGATTCGAAATAAAACAAAGAACGTTGGTATTGGCGACGGTTTATGCGTGCCAGATGAAAGACAGATCGAGTTGCCAGTCTGTCTGCTTCGCTCCTGAGGCCAAAATAATTGTCCTTGAACCTACGCTAGCTGTCCATCTGCGTGCACACGTGTACGCGATTATTACAGCATCGTCCGCGAGATCTCGGTCGAATCGAAGCAACGGAACTCTAAATCGTCGCGTGTTTGTCGGAGGATTGTTACGTTGCTCTTTATCGCTGTACTTTGATACATTGTATTACTCGGTACTGTATGGTGATTTCCACACCGGTCAAATTGACTGGTTTTACCATTTTATTTTAAAATTCCTACTTCGTATTATATTTTTCCGCTTTGACTCTCGCAACGATAACTAAAAGAATAATGTAACGAATTTTATTTTATTTTCTATGTATTCAAACTGAAAATAATTTCGCATCGAGACTACTTGTACCAATAGCAGTCAAAATGTAAAAGGATCCTGCGATCTGTTTATCGAATCTCAATTAACCAGTTTCTTCGTTTTCTACAACTTGCCACCCTTTTTTCAAATTTTTACCGCGTATCATTCGATACGACGATATCAGTTA
>NT_176882.1:2526804-2670555 GCF_000188095.3 Bombus impatiens | reverse complement strand
ATAAATATCTACAACAGGTGTCCCTTTTTCACAAAAAAATGTTAACACTTTTTTTTCAATATAAGAAAATTAAAATCGAAGTAGTTTAGTATTATTAGTAGATTCATGAGAATAGGAGGAAGTTAAGAAAAACACTAGATTTTTCAAACGTACTTTTTGTATACAATATACAGCGAAATATCTAAACGCATTCTTTGGAATAATTATCTTACAAGAAATATGCATGTCGTTAAACGATAAGTTCACTGCATAACGCTTACCCCTAACGTGTTACTTGTTTGTATGTAAAAAAGGGACAAACATATTGTTGAGCACAATTTTACGTAAAACAGTAATGTAACAGTATAAATGTAATGAAAGAACACTTTGGAATAACATGATATATAAATAACTATTGCAAATGTATAAATATTGTATTTGTCAGTTACTCTTCTTTATTCGGAAATTATGAAGATATTGACCACCATTATGATACTAATTAAATTTATTTCTTACGGTCCTGGTGTTATCGACATACTCATACATATTGTGATACACCTTTATATGAACGTTATATACGTACATTATATTGAGTGATGCAATAAAGATATACATGTGTATAGGTTTTGTTGCTTTGTCGTGAAGTACCTTGCTTCGTAATTATCTTGTACCCTCGATATGGAGTGGAGGACAGTGGCAGTTATAGTGTTGGTAGTGAGTTTATGCTTTTTGGCGATACCCATTAGGGTGAGCCCTAATACTAGCAACGGAGATCTTAAGCTTTTTCAGAATTATGTCATGCGCTATAATAAATCTTATAGAAACGATCCAACGGAATACGAGGAACGGTTTAAGCGATTTCTGGTAAGTTACTAGAGATTACTGTTTGTGAAGCTACTATATAATCGGTAAAATAATTCGCATGATTGTAAGTATTGGCTATGTCACATTCGTTACTGGGTGTAGGTTTTGAAAATTTCCCGCGTCCTTACGGATCATTCCTGTTTTATTTTTATCTATTTTTTTATCTATTTTTTTTGTCTATAAATTTTCGAAATGATGATATTCATTTAGATAAAAAATGGACCAGTTTGATAACGTAATATTAAGTATGTTTACAGAATTGAGAATCAATTATAAAATTCAGAAGTTATTATCAAACAACATCATGTTTGATAAAACTAAAAGTTACCCAGTGCCCATAATAGAACGCACGTGTATGACAAAATAAAGGAAACAATAAATTATCTTTTCAAACTAAACTGAAACTGAAAAAAGCACATTAAGTTAATTATGTTTCTATTACAGAAGTCGTTGCGGCATATAGAAAAGATGAATGGTCTTCGACCATCACAAGAAAGCGCTTATTATGGACTTACTGAATTTTCTGATATGTCAGAAGATGAATTTCTGTCGCTAACTCTCTTACCTGACTTACCAGCACGGGGTGAGCAATAAAATCTTTTGAAAGTAACGCGATTTTTTAAAAGCAATCTTGAAACACAAAATTCAAATTAAAACAAACTCATACTAAAAATTTTGTGATATTGACTTCATTACATTGATATAAACAAACAAGTCATGATACCGCATAGATATTTAATGTGAATAAATAAATAATTCATTAGGAGAGAAGCACGTGAATGAATCTTATCATCGCCGACATCATTTGTTACAATCTACTAACCGGGTGAAAAAATCGGTTAGTATACCTTTGAGATTTGATTGGAGAGATAAAGGAGTCATTACGCCAGTACGAAATCAAGGATCTTGTGGTGCTTGTTGGGCTTTCAGTACCGTTGAAGTGGTTGAATCGATGTATGCAATCAAAAATGGAACTTTGCATATGCTGAGCGTACAAGAAGTAGGATATTCAATATATGTTCTTAATTGAGGTAAAAAATGAAGGTAAAAATCTTTTTTCTGATTTCTTTGATAGATGATTGACTGTGCGAAAAACAGCAATTTTGGATGCGAGGGTGGGGACATATGTAGCTTGCTCTCGTGGTTGTTAGCGTCTAAAGTTCAAATATTTCAAGAATCAACTTATCCGCTTGTAGGAAAGACGAGTATGTGTAAACTCGGGAAGTAAGTATATTGAAATAAATAAAAATATATTTAAAGGATATGGAACACGGACAACAATTAATTTTATTGTTGTTGCAGAATGATAGACAAGGCATCCGGTGTAAAAATACGGGATTTTAATTGTGATAAGTAAGAAAATTGCATTATATACTGCATGACATTAACAATTTCAAATGAAAGATTATATTTAAGTATTAGACATTCTCAATCGATAAAAAAATGAGACGTAACGTATTATGGCATAAATGTGTGTTGTTTTGTACATGTATAATTAGCTATAAATGTCTTTCTTACATAAGCTAACCGGTTAGTGTTATTTGTATGACATATATGCGATGATACTATTAAGAAAGAATCATAGCTTCTTCTTACGAATCTAATTGAATGAAAAGTTATTTGAAAAGTTAATCAAATTTTGCTAAATTAAAATTTGGATAAAAAGTTTTCATTTATTTGTTAACTAAATAGCTGTTATCTAGAATCTATAACGAATAATATTCGCCTGAAGCGTTTGCCGTTAAGAAGATTAAAGGTTTAACGGATTTTAGTTTCGTAGATGCAGAAGATGAGCTGTTGATAACAGTGGCCACTCATGGACCAGTGGCGGCAGCAGTAAACGCTTTATCTTGGCAAAATTATTTAGGCGGTGTAATACAATATCACTGTGATAGTTCCTTTGATAATCTGAATCACGCTGTGCAGATAGTAGGATACGACAAATCAGCTGCCATACCACATTATATTATAAAAAATTCATGGGGAACAAACTTCGGCGATAAAGGTTATATGTACATAGGAATAGGCAATAATTTATGCGGTATGGGCTTTTTATCTTGTATTTACACATAATGGAAACTTATTAATTTTATATCGAATTTTTTTTTTTGTTAACAGGCATAGCGAATCAAGTTTCGTCATTAGATATTCTTTAAGGTGATCGATATAAATGGAGATGTTTGAAAAAAGTATTTTATATATCGATCCTAAGATGTATAAATGTGTTAGAAAACGACTATAATATTAATAACAATAACATTCGTAAGATTATATTTCTAATATTTGTTATACAATTGCGGCCATTTGTATATTTTTTACAAATATTCTAATATATATGTTAAAGTAAAATAAAATAAAACAAAGATTTATGTCGTCGTTTCTATATTTATGCGTTTGATACTTCATTACCCATCCTACTTACGTATCTTAACATTCATGGTATCGAGTCTTATTTTTCTATGTATCATCCACTGTACATCCAGAGTTTTGATTATCATCAGGATTCCATCCGTTACAGTCAATGGATAATTTTGTCTTCATTTGTTTCGTTAACGGCGGAATCATATGGCGAGGGATCAAAAATGTGGACAAATTAAATAAGTCTAAAAATACTTTGTACCGGTCACTATCAACGAAAAATATAAGTTATTAATGAAACACGCCATTTAGAATATTTTGCATAAAAACATATAAATAAATATACCAACCTTAAAGTAGATTTTAAGTATTGATATCCCGAAGATCCTCCGGTTCCAAGTTGTTGGGAACCAATCATTCTTTGAACCATCAGAACGTGATTATCTGGCGGGCAAAAAAGAAATTCAAGTATTTTATCCACTTATAAAAGGCTTAGATCAAGTAAATACTTTTTCTTACACCTCCATTTGGTAATTAGAGAATCGATATCCATTAATGCGGTCAAAATTTGATGAGGTTGACTAAACCTTGGTTCGTCGCGGTATAACGTAATCATCACCGCACCTTGAAGAGCGCCGAACACGAATTTTCTCTCTCCTCGAGATACGAGCGCATTATGAAGAGATTCGTTGAAGATCGTCTCGAATACTGCTTTCCGAGAACGTACATTTGCCAAATGATAATTTCTGACTTGTTCTTTTGTATGTTTCTATGAAAACAATGAGGAGCATTAGCGCTTCTTCAAAATAAAGTTATTTGTATACCACACGTAAAGCAAATGATTACTTGAGCAAGTTGCTCCTGCTCGACGAGGAGATCCTCGACGGATTTTTTGTATTTTCCCCAGAAATCAAAGTCATGAGGTTCTAGACCCGGTGTCCTTGCTAACCATTTCTGAACAAGGCAACTGAGACTAGGTTCATCTTCCGAACGTTTAATCGCTTCGATAGCTTTTGGATCCCTTCCGAACGCTCTGGCGTAACTTTGATTATACTTGACTCTGTGCTCCTGTTTCACACCCAACTTATTCTCCAATAAACGAAACTGTAGCGATTGAAAACCCGAAGCTGGGCATAGGTAGTCTCTAAATGCCATAAAATCCAGCGGCGTCATGGTTTCCAAAATTGTTACTTGGTCCACTAGCAACTGGAAGATACATGTTCATATGAATATCGAAGAATATCATCTTTTGGATATTAGACATTTTCAATATCGAAAATATGTACACCTTTAAGGTCTATTTATTGTCTTTGTATACAGACGTTCAATCGATCTTACCGAGTCTACGTCTAAGCAACCGTACTTGCATTTATATGGTTTCCGCGTTTACGCTCCTATCGTACGAGGAAGAAGTAATCATTAAGATGGGTAGTAATAACTTTTTTACAGTTATTCTAATAATCAAATTTAAAAACAGAGACATGAAAGAGAAATAAAAAATCAATAACATTGAATATGGTCGTAACCCAAATAGTCTTGTTATGGTTTCTGGTGGAAACATCATTTTGAATAGCAGCTTTGAAAGGACACGATTGTATCCCGTATTAAATCCCACTTACTTAACCCTGCTACATAATTTTTCAATAGAACGAGAAAAAAAACGTGGTAACCACACCTGTATTCTGTGGTATGGAAAGAGCGCCAATGCGCTTGTTACCTAACTGATCTATGCGTGTCAGTGCGGGGTGTCGCATATCGTCCAGCGGTATTAACTTACTTAGATCGCACTGTTATTTCTACAGTTCCCACAGTCTTTCTTATTCCGGCATGAAAGAGGAGGAGAAAAGTGATAGTAATGAAAAAGTGTCGCATTGCTAAGAACCTTGATCCGCTTAGCAAACTTCCATATGATTTTGATTATACGACAATCGTGAAAAGTGTACAATATTTTAAAGAACATTGTTTTTAAAACAGACGAACTTATGTGACTTATAAAAAGGAAAGAAATATGAGTTTACAGAGAACAAATCCTATTAGCGCAAGTCGGACTTGATTTTTCATTTTTTCCTTGATTATTTGAATTTATTTGATAAATATAAAAGTTTTCGTTATTTAATTAATTGAAAATGCAAATGTCGCGTGAGAATGGAACGATATGTCTGTTTCTGCAAATGCGTGTTGCCATCTGCGTATTATCGTATCTTGAAAGTTTCAAATATTTTTTGTAGTATTTTCTACTTGCGATTTGTAAAGTAGCACGTATGCCAATTTTGAAGGGTAACGTTTGAAATGTGATTAGATGTAACGTTGAAGCACCCTTTGTCATAAGTATCAATGCTCTAATTGGCTTCCGATTAAGGGTCGTTCACATTCCTTCCATCACTGTCATTGTCAACATATGGCCACTGGCCTTCTTTTCCTAGAGTATAAGATTACTCGACGATGTGCGCGTTGCGCGGGAAACCTATTTACCGTTATTTTCCTCTTTATTTAAACAATCTTTTATCGTTCAACCGTTTTCATCGTAACATCCATGAGATAGGATTATCTCAAGGACTTTCGACTTTGCTTACTTTTAATATGAGAACGATGCGGTTTAATCTCTTCAAGATTTCCAGCGTTCTTGATTCGTTCAGAACTTGGGAAATTCGAGTCTTCTGGAGAGCAGTGAGATTGTTAGAGGTACCATTGAAATCATAGCTGCTTGGCTCGGAGTTGAAAAGTACTCTGACCGAGTCCAATTCGTAGATAATTTGTTTGAACCAGAGTTCATACGCTATGGATTAAAGGTAGAAAAATATAATTCCTTTGGTAGTCATTCTTTTTATCAAATTAAATTTCGTGTATTGCCCTTTTTACTTAAAAAGAATATACCAATTATTATTATTATTATTTGAAACACTGTTTCGAAATTGAAGAAAACTGATCTTTCATCATTTTTCTTGTGCTATCTTTATCCTTTTTCATTCAATTGCAAGTATCTAATTTCTATTATCTATAAAGTTATTAAAAAAAAAACGAATATCATGAAATATTGGAACATATATTGAAAAACGATAAAGAAGCTAGATAAGATATTTTAACTAAGAATGACAGTATAGTACCTGAAATAATTTTTAATGGCATGAGTAATATATTCATGCTACATATATTACTATAGAGGAACAGGAAATTGATTTTTGATTCAAATGGATAAAGTCAAACCTCTGTTGCATAATATAGTCCATAACTTGTTACGAATGTTGCAACGATAAAAATTATTACCCTGATGAGTGATGATAAAAAGATGTTCATCATGCACTTCCTTGTTATATTCGACGCTCAGTAACCTTTGTGCGGTTAAGATTTTATCCAATCGAAGGTATTCACCGTAAAGCATACCCGAACCTTCGGCCAACTGATCAGTCTCTTGATGATCAGTCTCATGATCTTCTCTAAAAACAAATAATTCAATTTTATCGTTAAATTTAAATTCATTAATTTATACGTTATTTAAAGCACTGCATATTCAATTCAAAATGTAAAGCAAATTATTTGATTCAAAATGACAGATATCATTTCGTATAACGATTAATTTTGATGATTATTTATTTTTAAATCGAAAAAATGATTATTGTCGGAGGAATGTACAATTTCATCATTTAAATCAAGAATTAGCAAGCATTACATAGATTTCGATATAACAAGAAAATATTTTTAAAAGATTACTTACGCAATACCACCTGATAAGGGACACGCCATCTTTTATTCTACCGAAAGTATCACGCGCGCTTCAAATTCTGTTTGTCGAATTATACTATAGTTATATATGGAGATAATATGTCACTTTGAAACAACAATTAAAAGTTGAACAATAAATAAATGTCACGATAAATTGCAATGCTAACAATTCACTTTAGGCAAGCTCTCAGTTCAGGATGACATTTTGTCAAGTTTCAACGAGTACCACTCAGTTGCAAATAACATAAAGGAATACATGTTGTCAGTTAGGTGGTTGAGCCACAACTGAACAAACTGAATGACCACCGACTCGCGAAACTATCCCTCTTATATTTCCAAGTTGGACGGCACGTGAATGAACGATTGTTGATTAAGCTTCTTTGCTTGTCTTTCTATATTAGAAAGCTATCTATAAACATTCTAGTATCTGCGAAGGATGTTATTACATTACTTCGTTTAATTATTGACAAAAGAATTTTATTTTCTACGGGTTATCATATATGTATATATGAATAGAAGGAATAGAGTCTTTTAATCGATAAGCCGATCCTTCTATTACACGTGTTTTTATTTCCGCGATCACAGAATATCGATCATCGAAATATCAAATATATAAAAATTAGAAGTTTCATCATTGATAAGTGGTCTTTAATCATATTAAACATGGCATAATAACTAAAATGATTCAGAATTATAAGCGATTTCATAAATTGTGAAATTCATCTTAAGTTATCCTACGATATGCTTATATATATCTTGATCGATAATGCAAAATCTACCTGTACGACTGTTAGAAACAAAAATGGTATTCATTTATCTGCTCCGAAATTAATAGTCATAAATAGACATGTGAATGCTAGGTGTCGCGAGAATGAACTTTTTAAATCAGCATAGTTGCATGATCTAGACGATAGATCTCGCAAATTGTGTAATTGAGTGGCAAATTTATAAAATTAATTTTTTCACATTTCTTTATTGTTAACGAGTTTAGCAAATTATAGGAATCGAAGATATTTTTCCGAGTAGATATTTCTACATATATTTCTACAGAGTATTGAAATATTCTTAATTCATGGGATCGTTAATCTTTCGTAATATATTAATTGCTTTTTCTTTCGCTATTTATCAACGCGTTATCATAAACGGTTAGAACATCGATTGTTTTCGTATTGCGTAACATTACGTAACATTGACCCTGTCCTCATTTATCAGATTATTTTGTGCTACGAATCCGTGACGCTTTTGAAATTATGCTCGGTTATATTCGTTGTCGATATGTAATCCAGTGCAATACCAAGAATAATGTATCGTTGAATTTGTTTTCTTATCGGTTACAAGACTGTTGTAATGCAAATATGTAGTATCATTTTCGAGATTTGAAATCTCGAAAAAAAGTGGTCCCGAGAAAATATTTTTGACTATCACCATATTTGCCCCTTCGTACCGAATATTCTTTTCTATTAATGGACCGAGAACGATCAGTTATAGTAACTATTTACGAGCGTGTATCTCGTGAGAAAGTTAGTGAACCATAGTTGGTAAAACGTTATTGAAATAAACTCTATCGCGTGTAACGATTACATACATTTGATTTCCATTGACACGATGAATTTGGTCTGTGTGTGTAATGTACATTGTCGGCCATAAACGCAAGCGCAAACAATCGTTACATTTGTTTAGAAAGGTAGGAGATCTTTGTATTATGAGATTTACATATTAAACGTCAAATTTTTATACTTGTATTAAAATTAAGAAAAAAGAAAGAAATGTTTAATATGCAAAAAATTGTCATCAACGAAATAATGTAAGTGCGTCGAAGATGATCAAATTAAATTATAATAGAGGATAAATAATTATAATAGAGGATAATAATTATAATAGAGGATAACTCGTCCTTGAATATTTATGATTGGTAATTTACTTCTGAAAGGAGTACAAAGATAAACAAATAACTCGTCCTTTAATATTTACAGTTGGTAATTTACTTCTGAAAGGAGTACGATCCGATAAACAGGATAGGTAACTTGAAGTGTTGAACGTTACTATGTTACTCATATATACATGTAGTACAATTATAATAGAAGATAAATAAATAACTTGTTCTTGAATATTTACAGTTGGTAGTTTACTTCTGAAAAGAGTACAAAGATAAATAAATAACTCGTTCTTTAACATTTACAGTTGGTAGTTTATTTCTGAAAGGAGTACAATCCGATAAACAGGGTAGGTAACTTGAAGTGTTGAACGTTACTATGTTACTCATATATACACGTAGTACGATTATTTATTATAGACAGTCTGTAGCTCTTGACGACGCTGTTCATATATTTCTTAGGTAAGTATTATTACTAAGTTATCACGTTCATAATATCGAATTATCTATTATAACGACTATATAACGCTGATAAGTTGATAGGTTCGCTTATTAGAAATACGTTTTCTTAAATATGATAATTAAATATATGTTGAAAATAATAACGTGAGTTCGTGCTCGCCATTCATACGCAGATGCGTTAGTTATAAGAAATAGTTCTTATAGTAATTATAAGATAGTTCTAGTTACAATCGATAGGTTTAAGATGTTTTTTTGTTTTTTTATCCCTAATCCATGTAAGAATGTGCGAAAAAGGTTTTTTTTGTCTCAGAACGGTGTGATAGATTTATCCAAGGTATAAAATAAAAGTTATTGTGATCCTACCTCTGAATATAGAAAAGAACAAGTTATAGACCCAGGTTCAATAATTAATTATTATCTTTATTGAAAATATTATTAATAGTAATAATATTGAGGAGTGCAGAAGATAACCTAAAAAAAAAAAGGAAAAAAAAAGCATGATCGATGATTCAGTGTTGAACATCATAAGGGCGCTTTATTGAATATATAATAATTGCTTACGTGATAATACAGTTATCAAAAGAACATAAAAAAAGTCGAGCGGGGCGAGTTTAAGTATTGAAAAGCTGAACAAAGAAAATTACGACACGTGGAAATTGCAAATGGAGGCAACGCTAGGCCTACCGGCATTTGAGACGTAGCTACCTCTACCAAAATCGGTCGAAATGGCCGGTCTTTAAAAAATACGTAATAGTAGAATATTTTTATATTTATTGATCTATTATTATCTTACAAAAGAAACTCCATATTCTGAGATCATAAAAACTATATAATAACAACTTTAATAATAACAATAAGTGTAATAAGTATGAAGAATATTCATTACTAAAACCTTTGGTAATAAGAATGTTAAAATAAATTTCCATTGGTAAATATAAGAAGTATAATATAAGAATATAATAATAAGCGTAATAGAATAAATAAAATACAAATATAATTTAAATTATTAGGTACAAAATTTATCATTCATCATGTTTCTTACAAACATAAGCTTTCTTCTGCGTGCATTTTTTTACATATTTTTTACAAAGATTGTAAATGGTGGTGGTCTTATTATTATTACAGTACCGTGTCTGACACCATTTGCGAGAATAAAAGGTGAGTTCTTTGACGTACTTCGGATCTCAGATGCGCTATGTTCTATCCGTGATTTTTCATTGTCAGCGGCAAGTTCATCTACTAATTGAAACATAAAATCTTTTCTGGATATCTGCTCACCTGTGGTTTTCTTATATAAAATCCAGGAAATTATACCAGCTAAATCTAAAATATTAAAAAATACTTGAAGTGGCTATCTTCTTGATCCCGATTTCACGCTATATTTTTTTGCCATTTGTCTTTGAATATATTGTGCAAGAGTAATCTCCCAGAAGCTGACTCTTCTTGAATTCTTTCCCACTTAGTTGCGTTTATGGCAATTTCATTTGGACTAGCTTGTATACTTTCAGTTTCACTTTCAGAACTTGAAAGCACCCGAGCACGTCTTTTGCGTACATTCAAAATGTTCTCTTACTCACTTTCTGAGGACTCATTTTCTTTATCACTAATGTCACTATTACTGTTATCACTACAAATTTCAATTTCTTTTTCCCCTGGTTCACTTCCTTCACACTCAGAGAATTCACTATCCTCGATACCAGAGCATTCCATTGGTATCCTTTTCAGTTTTTGCAACAATTCGAATGCTTCCAATTGTTTATATTTTCAAGACTTGTAAAATATTGCTTTATAAAACGAGAAATCAGGTCTTATTCCAATGACTTTTTGGATCCATAGAGCCAATCAGAAATCAAAAAGTAAAATTAGCGAATGACAAATTAGCTG
This sequence comes from Bombus impatiens, assembly GCF_000188095.3. Lineage (NCBI taxonomy): Eukaryota > Metazoa > Arthropoda > Insecta > Hymenoptera > Apidae > Bombus > Bombus impatiens. The sequence continues at coordinate 2,659,415 of NT_176882.1, read as the reverse complement.
AAATCAAAAGTAAAGGCACTGCAATATTATTTAGTTATATAAAAAACAAACTTGAGAAATTTCGATTGGAAAACACATTATACGTACCAGAATTAAAAGCAAATTTGATCTCAGTATCAAAAGTTACAGCAAATGGAAAAAGGATTGTATTTACAAATAAAATGGCTACAATATTTGGAAAGAAGGATGAAATCGTTATTACTGCTATTTGTAAAAGGGATTTATATATTGTAGATACAAAATCTGATTATATTGGTATGGTATATGAAAACAGAAATATACTTATGGATTGGCACTATCAATATGGACACTTAAATGAATCTGATCTTCGGAGATTAATAAATAAAAATATGGCAAATGGTCTACCTAACGTAAGATTGAGTAAAATGAATACTTGCGAAATATGTTTGAAAGGCAAACAACATTAAAAATGTTGGAAATATTAGAACTGATACATTTTGATGTATGTGGCCCTATAAGACAAACATCTTTGGATGGAGCAAAGTATTTTGCCACCTTTATTGATGACACATTAAGGTTTGTATATATGTATATCCTTAAGACAAAAGATGAGGTTAAAAAGGCATTTTGGAAATTTAAAGCTTTAGTTGAAAGACAAACGGGTAAAAAGATAAAAACCCTCAGAACTGATAGTGGTTTGGAATATTTAGGAAAGGATTTCACAAATGAATTGGAAAATTGTGGTATTTGCAAGGAATTTACAACTTCCCATACACCTCAGAAAAATGGAGTAGCTGAGCGAATGAATAGAACACTCATGGAGATGGCATGATGTATGTTGATCCAGTCAAAGTTACCTATCCAATTTTGGGTGGAAGCTGTTAATACAGTGTCATATATTAGGAATAGGTGCCCAACAGTTCATGGTAAAACACCATATGAAATTTGGCACAAAAGGAAACCAAATGTGAATCATCTTAAAATTTTTGGTACCGAAGCTTATGTATTAACTAAGCGGCCCGATAAAAGTAAATTTGAAGCAAGATCAACAAAGTGTATTTTTATTGGATATTTCGTTGAATCAAAAGCGTTTCGATTATGGGATCCAAGTAAAAGAAAATTCATAATATGTAGAGATGTTTCTTTCTTAAGAAATATTGAGTACCACAATGATGAAACTGAAAATGAACTTGAATAATTTAAATATGAACTGATAAATCAAGAATTTGACGAAGACATCTCAGAAGAGATTCATGAAAAAGAACATGATGATGGTGAAAACATGAATCAAAATGAAAATTGTGTTCAAGATAGATTTGTGATCAAGAGGGGGCAAGAAAGGCTAAACAATGCGAACAGGAAATGTTGGTAGACCAAGGAAAATTCATAAAACTGTCCCTATAAAACTATAAAATCAAGGAACTGTACAATTAGTCAGTGATAATTCGACTGAGTCAATAGATAAATTATTATCTGGACCTCATGCAGAAAAATGGAAAGAAGCTATGAAAAAGGAATATGACTGCTTGATCAAAAATAACGTTTGGGAATTAGTAAAATGTCCAGTGAATAGATCTCCACTTGAATCAAAATGGGTTTTAATGACCAAATATAAAGAAAATGGAAAAGTTAAACACAGAAAAGCTAGATTAGTAGCAAGAGGTTTTGCTCAAAAACCAGGTATTGAATACAACGAAACCTTTGCTCCCGTGGCACGATTAACTTCCATTAGAGTTATAATGGCCTTAGCTGCTAAATTAAAATTGGATTTATGTCAATTGGATATAACCATGGCATATGCTTATGGTGATTTGAATGAAGATATTTACATGCTTCAAGTCAAATATTTTGAAGTACCGGGCAAGGAAGATTACGTATACTATTTAAGGAAATCTTTATATGATTGAAGCACTTCAATAAACAATGGTTTGATAAATTAAATGGTTACTTGAAAGAACTTAACCTTAAACAAATTGAAGAAGATCCTTGTGTTTATTCAATAACTGATAGAGATAAAATCCTCATACTGGCAGTTTATGTGGATGATCTAATAATACCCACTAACGACCATAAATTGTTTACTTACTTTAAAGAGAACTTAATGAAAAAGTTCGAAATAAGGGATCTTGGAAAATTGAATTTTTGTTTGGACCTGCAATTTTATCAAAATGAGGAGACCAAAGAAGGATATTGGTGATGATCTAACAGGATATGTCGACTCCGACTGGGGAGGTGATATTGATGATATAAAATCTAGAACTGGCTTCATATTCAAACTATCGAACGGTGCTATATCATGGAAATCTAGAAAGCAAAAAAGTGTGGCAATTTCCAGCACCGAGGCCGCTACATACATGGCGCTAACAGAAGCCACTGGAGAAGCCGTATACTTGCGACGATTTCTAAGCAAGTTTGATATATTGGTTGAAGAAAGAGCAATCGAAATATATTGTAACAACCAGAGTGCAGCTAAGTTTGTTCAAAATCCAGTGTTCCACGGTCGCACGAAACATATAGATATCCGCCATCATTATATTCGTGAGATTTACCAAAAGGGAATCATTGGAATTTGCATCCATATGCAGATGCGTTAGTTACAAGAAATAGGAACTAGAAGATAGTTCTAGTTACAATCGATAGATTTAATCAACAGGTTTAAGATGTTCTTTTGTTTTTTTTATCCCTAGTCCACGTAAGAATGTGCAAAAAAGGTTTTTTTTGGCTCAGAACGGTGTGATAGATTTATCCAAGGAATAAAATAATAGCTATTGTGATCCTACCTCTGAATATAGAAAAGACAACAATATATATATATTTAATATTCATATATTATATATACATATTTATTTATATTTATATGTCGGAGATGAAAGGACATCGAAGCCTCCCTTTTGGAACTTCGGGATAATCCCATAACACCGTAATCTAGATTCTATCATAGGCGTAATTAAACAGTTGTCGTCTTTCGATCCGATTGTATTTGTTCGAAATTTGTGATAATGAGCTTGGGCTCGAGGCGACAGCCAGTCGCCGAACGTGGCCGCGGTCACGGAATGAACGCTTTGTCTAACAAAGGTACGGAGTAATAGCTCTCCTGAAAAGAAATATTTGTAGCGGCACGCGACAGTAAACATTCCAACGGTTTCTGTCCTGTGGCTCGCCACACGCAGATCCTATTCTTCGAGTATGATGGTTATCAGATGCCGACGCGTCTCCGCAGTACATGTTCAGCTAGCCTAAGGGCCCGTTATAAATCTTAAGATTTAGCTAACTAAAGTCCTTCAAACAAACAGTCTCTGTCCCAACTACGAGAAGATAGAGGAGACCTATTTTTCAACGAACGACGTCTCCCACTAGCAACTTTCTCTCGAGGGCGGTTAGCATCTTTTTCTAACCACCGATGTGGAGATTGACCAATTAGCGGCAACGGCAATTTTCCTTACTTTCTGAACGAAGGCTATCCTCGACGAATCTGATGATCTCGTGTCCTTAGACACATCCCATTATAGTTTTCCTCTGTGGCATCATCGGGACGGAAATTCATTCCTTCTTGCGATCTCATCGACGAAAAGAGTAACACCTTACGACCCGTGAATATTACGCGTCCGACTTAGATTTTGTGAGCACGTTCATCTATCATCCCGTCGACCGCGGATTCGTTATTGAACCTAAGATCATTGTCATTAGTTTCTCGAGTATCTAATTACCACGGTTACTTGTCCAGTGATGATGATAAGTTACTTATGATAATCGTATTTGCACTAGTCAATGTCTTCTCTATTGCATAACGACACGTGTAATCCAAACGAAGATTTTATTTAATTTCAAGAAGAATAAGTCATTTGCGTTATTTTTGTTTTGCCATGGAGACTGCAAAGGGTAGAGGTCTGATCCGGTAAATAACACATACATACGTGCTTTTATTTTATTTCGTCAAATTTCCTAACTCAATTTTCTAAAACTTTCGTGTGAAACATGGAACTCTCGTCGAATAAAAGTGAAAAGGCAGGAAAGAAAATAAAGAAACTTTCCAAATTTATTTTGGTACTCGTTTAATTTTAACTGTATATCATATGACTTAATATGGAAATAATATAACTCAACTTTCGTTGACAATTAGTATTTAATTTATTAGTTACGGATAAAGAGAACATCAAACTTGAATACGTGTATGTTTTTCTAATTAGAACAGAATAGATAATGTTTCTTGTTTTATGAATCGCAGCATACATCCATACAACGCCATATATGCATTTACGATCAATTTACAGACACAGCGAGTGGAGTATTCGTCATAATTCTTAGTACGTAGATTCTATTCTGTACTATATAGATAAATTAATACGTATGTACCATTTCTTTACTTTCCTGCGTAGAGATATGAAATTATATAGAAATTCGCAGTCTAATTAATGAATGGAATTATCAATCTCTCGAGAATTAATGCTCGTTCGCGGCAGTGACTTTCACCTATTTATTTCCTTGCCATGGTTTTGAATGGGCAAAGATGATTATTTGAATAACAGACTGTAACAGACTGTAATGCAGAAGGACAAAGATATAATATTAAAGGAAATTTGAAATTATAAAAAGATTTAGAAAAATCGGAAAAAGTAATTTGTTAGCACATAGCAACGTAGGAGGTAAAAATCGGAACCGCAGTGAAGGCTGTTAACGTATACTTGTATAGTGTAGAAATCGATGAAACGAATAGAATCGTGATTATTATTGCTGTGGTTAGGTGATTTTTATTCTATAGTGTATGTGTAACAATACGTGAAAAAGGATAGCAGGAGGTGAGGAACGAGGTGAGGAAAGAGGTACATATATACCAGATACGTACGTATTACGTTACGTTACAGAAATCGGACCAACACTAATGGATTACACACAGATACCTGGTTCCCGTTATTTACATATATCGTATATGGGCGATAAGACACGGAAACCTGTCTCGAGAACTCGTGTCAGGTATCGGTGTCGCGGCGAACTGAGCGCCGTTGATCAAAATATTAACCAATATCGAATCATCGATTATCTGTTTTAGCCAGTCGCTGAAAAAACATCAAGAGGTCTACATCTTCTAGTAGTACATCAGGTGTACACTTAAGAAAATGGATGTGAGTCGTTCTTTAAAATAACAATTTAGCCCTCTCCTTGTATGTATTTAAAATTACATTACGTTGCACGATCATTACTTTATATAAAATCGATGTAAAGATATTATTTTCTCTTGAAAGTATACTGACGTATCAGGATCTGTAAAAGATGAATTATTTTTACAGGACTGGATGGAAATTTCCATATACGTAAATGACATTACTCCACAATGTCGTACCGTTCTAATGGTGATTAATGAACTTAAGCTGAAGTTCGATATTCGTCAGATTAGCCTGGAGAAGAAGGAACATCTATCAGAGGCATTTTTAAAAGTAAAAAGTTCAACGCTTCCTAGTAAACGAAACGCGTTAAAATGGAATTAAAATTTTTACTTGTTTCTAACTTTTTTACTAGATAAATCCTTTGCACACGATTCCGGTGTTAAAAGAGAACGACTTTGTTCTTATGGATAGGTAAAACATTTTTATATCTTCTACTTTGAATTCTTGATGTATTCATTTAATAATTAACATCGATTTCTTTTCAGTCACGCTATCGCTTGTTATGTGATTGATGATTTGTCAAATTATGAGTATTCTCTATACCCGAAAGATCTGCAGATACGAGCTCAGGTTAATCAGTATCTCATATTCGAAGCGGCGACAATGTTCCCTCTTGTGAAACACACCTTGGTGAGTAATTCGTTGTTCGAGTGAGTGGTGAAGTTTATTTGGTGTATGTCAGATTTTTCACACCTTATTGTCATCTTATCCAATTGTGTCATCGGCTTACGTTTTTCCCATCGTTGGGAAATCCGTTGCACGTATAAAACAATGGTGATTGCTAATACTTGTATAGTCAAGCATCCAAAGGCCAGTTTTCCAAATTCACTTTCACCACGTCTCGTATAGTAAGATAAAAGAATTTCATCGCGCTACAGATTTTCAAACAAACAGGAAAGAAACGCTTGTGTTGCGCATTTACATAGGTTAGTTCGTGCACTCCTATCGATGATGCTGTACTAGACAAAGGCGGTCATCGAGGCGGCCGATTAAATCACGCGAAAGGAGGTTAATGCGATTCGCTTTTCCGCGCGTATGTACACGCAGGAGCATTATGTGATACCGGCAGGAAGTTCTTGAGCATCCTATGTACCTTTTACGGCGCCTAATAAAGTCGGCTAACTGTACATTTTTGTCCGTGATGGGCCAACTACGAGCGACTCGTTTCCAGACGTGTACTTCTATACATATACACTTTTAACTAGTAGCAGGGCCAAATTAATGTTACTAATGTTGTAATGTGTAATTAATGTAATCAAGCAAGTTCTAAGCTTTCCGAACAGGAGAAAGAAGCGCGTTTTTGGTTAAGTTTATGCGAATTGGAGAAAAAGATGAAAGATTTTGTTCGGCAAGAAATTGAAAAAAGAGGGTTATATTAATTCTGCTATGGCCTTCGAATTTTTTTACGACTCAATCTTGCTTCGGTTTCGAGCAAGTAAAAAAGACTTTTAATGTTTTAAGAGAATCATTGATATATATTTGAAAGAATCACGAGAGAGAAACGAGAGTCGTGTATATCAATAATGATTTTTTTAATCTTTTTCTCGAATTCAAGCAAATTTCCGAACGATCACTATATGACGTTTCTAATTAGGAATCCAGGTGATTAATAAGCTAACGTGAAAGCAACATATGAGAATAAATTTAGGAAAATATACAGATTCTTTCTAGAAATTGAGAGTCCACACTAAAAACCTAAATCTAACCCATAGCGTTGATGTTGTAAGCATACGATACGGTTGATTATAGTAGAACACTTATGTTGTACATAGATTTAGAAGTTATACGAATTAACTTTGACCCTTGGAAATAAATGTGCGTCCGGAAGTTTGGTCTTGTGCAGACTATAACGCAGTTGCTCATGACGCAAACCTTCTGCAGTGACAGATAATTTCATAGGCTGATGATATCCACATCATTAATTCGGAATATTTACAATTCTATTATATCCTCGTTCATTTAAATTTACATTTTCTACACTTTATGTATTTTTCCTTTTTATGTTATTTGTAATTTTTCACTGTCATAGCTACCGATAATATTGGGACAAGAGTCTACTATCACCGAAGAAAAGTTGAACGGATGTAAAGAAGCGTTCTCGTACTTGGATAAGATTCTGGAAGGCAAGAAGAAGTGGTTGGTCGGCAAATCTTACACTGTCGCGGATATTAGTTGCGTAACTCTGGCCAGCAGTATCTCTGTAAGTTGTTTAATTTTTATTAAAACGAATATCACAACGTTTCGAGAATCAGATGACATCTTTCCGAATGTTTTCTCTAGGTTCTGGTGGATATGGATCAATATCCGAATGTAAAGGCTTGGCTAAAAAGGTGCGAGGAAGAAATATCGAGCTACAAAGAATGGAATGTACCAGGGCTTAAAAAATTACATCCTCTTCTTATTTCCGCACTCCCCAAATCCTAAATATATAAAATATACCTATATATGTGTATATATATATATATCTATATCTATAGATAAATAAGTATCATATATACATATATAGATATATAGATATAATAAATATATCTATAATCAGAGTGGTAGAGTGAGGTGATTGCTCTGATAATATGTGTGAAGTTCTAACAATTTTTTCTTATTTTTTATATATCATTTTTTAAATTTGTAATTTTGCTATAATTTGTTATATACACAGTTGTATGACAAATACTAATAAAAATACATATATACTTATATCAGATTCATCTCTCATCATCTCATTTCTCATCATTCTCTCTCTCTCTTTTTCTCTCTTAGCTTCACTTAAAAAACGTAAACAAAATGTCGTTTAATTAGCGACGCATTATTCGTCGAATGGCGTGCAGTAACGCTCGAGCGAAGGTCTCATTTCATTATTGTCAACATGCAGTGCATATCATTCACCGGACACGATGTTTCCCGGAAGGGTAGATAACTCGTATTCTGATTAATATGTCTTTTTTTGCGTATTTTCACTTTTGTCTTTTTGCGATATTCCTTTTGTATCTTTCTCTCTGATTTCTAGTGTTATCAAAGATATCTGTATGGTCACATGATCGACATTCGACCGTGAAGACCACACAAGGAGCAACGATTGTGAGCCATAGAATTTCTCCGTTGTTATCAATGCGACATAGGTCGATAAATAAACAAAAGAATGCTAGAGGATTCGTACAATTATACTCCACCGCATTTTTTGGTCTTGCTGGATCTAAAGTACACGCGATATTTTCTACACCTACACTCTTTCATTATTATATTAAAGACTAGTCGTGTCTCATAATATTCAACTAGATTAATCATATTATGAAAAGTTCAATTATATTATAAAAAGTTCAAGATTGAATTTCAAGATGTTAAGCGATTCAAACAACTCTATCTTACCATGTCAAAGAGTCAGTATGGCTCAAGATACGATTACTTGGCGTTGAGGGTCAAAGAAGAGGTGTTATCAGAAGCCAAATATTACACGTTGTCGTCACCATCATCGCCGAGACAATATCATCGACGGCCTGACGTTCTTTAATTCGCGTATCTATGATTATTACGACATGTCCTGTTTTCTCTGGACTCTGGATACGTTTACACAGAGGATCTATAAATTGCAAGCCTTTATCAGATTTTGCTATGCCTCTACGCCGTTTCGTAACCGTGAAAATCGTGGCTGATATCCATTTTCTCGATTAGTATTCGAGACGCTTCATTTTCATCTGTTTCATAATTATTTATATGGCAGACGAAAAATCAACTTGGGAGTTTCGAGTTTCACGAAATTGTGTGCCGTTATGACGTATGCGGAAATGGAAACGAGGAAGGTTGATTTAATTGGTAATCAAGAAAATTCATGGTCTACAGTGACAGGTCAAAACTGTGTTGCCAACGGTTTGATGGAACCTACGCAATCGCTGACATTGAACCTGTTTATGGCACGGATAAACGTCTTTTTGCCTTCTTTTTTGTTACTCCATTGAAACTGGTTGCGACTATATTTTTAATAGTTCATCATTACACCGCGGTGCATCATATGTTTGATAGAAAATTGCAAGAAATAATACCAATAATAGTAACTTGGTATACATCGTTAGCTTTTCTGTTTAGCATTATTTGATTTTATATATTGATTCGTTTTGTAGATTTGCACAGATTTAAGATCAATCTCGTATATGGCACAGTGGATGCGCACGAGACATTCTGTTTCTCGTTGTTTCGTCCAAAAATAAATGCTAATCAACGTGATCTCTCTGCAAATCGGAATCTACGTTTCGTCTAGAAGATTATTGCACTCGGTAGGTGGTTTCGAGGAATCGAACTGAACGAGTTCCAAGTTTCGCAAGAATCGTCCAATCTCGTTTGGAAGAACCACCGACGAGAATTTGATTGTTTCCAGTTGGTTTCTAAAATTTCGATAATCATGAAGTATTGAAAATTGACGGAGACACACCGATTTGAAATAGATTGATTTTAATCTTTTCAAATATAAAATATTATGTAATCTATTTTCAGTAGCAATGAAACGATGTATTCAGGTATGGGAGATCGATAAGTAAAGAAATTATTACCTTGTTCGGTTAACACGCTCGACTCGACTTTTGTAATATCGTCGATCTGTCTAAACGACCACTTTCATTGTCTTCTATGCGTGGATATTGTATGGAAAACAACATGATTGCGGGAAATGCACGCGTTGCACGAGAAGTCGATTAATTAGCCACCACTTCTTCCTTTACCGTGTTTAGTCGTCTCGCAAATGCGTCATACTTTACCTATTTCTTCCTCCTTGCCTCTCTCTGTATTTATTAGGTAACTGTCGATATAACGACGAAGACAGGTTTTTCACTCTTTCTTTTCAGTGGGATCTCCCCTTGGCATGAATTCATGCAACCATTTCTTTACTTTCTGATATAGTCACCGCATCGGCCGGTACTACGTCGGTATAATGCAACGCATATGCAGCCCCAGCATTCTCGATTTCTACGAAATAAGACGCGGAGGGCGAGCTCTGGTCGGACAGGTTCTCTCGCTTTTTGGTTCTCGTTTTTTAAATACCACGTGCTTCGTATTTTTAGATTCAGCTATGCGGCTTAAAAAATACAGATAAATAGGATTGTCGATTCGGTTACGTGGAAATCCGCTATCCTCTTTCGTGTCCGCTAATAGGATTACCACCCGTGACTGATAAAGAGTAGAAAAAAGAAGAGAATCTCATTTCAGTCAACCAGAATGGACCTACCGTTTCCGAAAAGAAAAAGAAGAAAAAGGAAAAGAAAGAAGATGAAGGAAAGGATCAAGCATCTTCAGTTTCCCTTCCACGTAGCGTTCTTTATATTAGAGACGCGAGAATATTTACGAACCACGGAGGAATCGCCTTTGAGCCATTTATTTCTCTTCACGCTTTGAGGATATTAACGAGGAGATGCGGTTGTTCGTTTTTCTTTCTTCTGTGATGTCTATCTCCCTTAAAGTCATCTCTACATACCTGAACCATCCCGCGGCAAAAACACTTTCAATTACACACTCCAAGTCTTCTCGAATCTATTTAGTTCCTGCCTGGACAACCTTCGATTCGCTTCGATCGAATATTTCTCCGTCGATCAATATTTTTCTTGTTATATACTGCTTCAGAAAATACGATAAACGGACGATCGTTTAAATCGTTCTACGAAGAAGATCGTATCAACTTCTTGGCGAAGTCCCCACACGAAAATCCTCGATCCATCTGCTCCTGTCGAACGAAGAAATTCTTTGAAACGCTGTCTGGAACTGGTACACGCAGTTTTTCACTGATATTTGTAACGAAGAGAGGTTCTTTTTTCGTATATTCGTTACGATAGGTGTTGATTTATACGATGTTAATGGCAATTGTTAACGAAACACTGGCAGACCTTAGGTACATTGTGATGAAAGTGAAAGAGAAAATGATGAGAAATTCGCCATTGAGAATGTAGGAAGGATCGCGATTAGGTGTACGTTAGTGTATTCTTAAGATCTTACTTCTATGGTTGGTTATAACGCATAAAACTTGAATCAAAGAAGCCACCATGAAAGTATCGACCATAAGTATTAAGATATTATCTACTAGTATGCTACTAGATGTATTAATATGTATTTGGTACAAATTAAAATTTTTACTGGTTTTACTCGCCAGTTATTTTGGTAAAAATCTGTCATTTTATTCGCATCATACATGCCATATAATGTAAAATTTTAAATACAGTAAAATTTGTTAAGATTTTTCAATAAATACAACGATTAGAAGATGCTCCAATGCTTATGGTTAATGGTGTGTATAAAAAAAATAGATAATGCGAGAAGAACAACTTTTATTCATTTACTGCAAAAGAAATTAATCAAATTCTCAGAGATGCACCATTGAAAATTTCTAAAATTTCTATGAAAAATCGCAAACCGATCATTTTAAGTATATTCTGGAAATTAGTATTATGTAACTAAGTCGTGACGTAGTTAATCGGCGAAAAACGTGGTTTGATGTATCGCGCAACGCAAAGTGTTTATTCTGTCTGACGATAATGTATAAATTTCGGTCTGATACTTTCCTTCTTTCGAGCGATAATTAATTTCATCATTTTACAATTTTGGCGCTCATTTATTTTCCTCCGTCTAGATACCATTAATTAATATTAATTAATAACCGAAGCAATCGTTTGACCGATGAGAGGATGAGTTTCGATAATGGAAATGATAGGCAACTGCGTATGATTGGTCTCAGTTGAACGTTTCAATACAACAAGAGGTCAGTCGATCGACCTATTCGTCTTAAATCCCGCATGCGTCTATTTGCTAAACAAATCGGGTCGTTAAAAGTCGCTTTGACGCTCCTTCTGCGCAAGTAAATAAATTTAAGCATTGATAACAATTCACTAGATGACAATTCACTGGAATTAACGAATTGTACGATCGATAGGATCTGCGATAGGATTAATAATACAAAATTGTTGTTTTAAATTGCAACGTTAAAATCCATTGATTACGCGAGGTTATTCAATTTTAACAGGCTCGAATGTCAATGATCCGCGCAACAAAATAAATGGATGGACAATAGTTCGACGATATAACGCTGAAGATAAAGTTAGTGATTATTTATAAAATTGTTGGAATTTTTAATCGTCCGAATTTCAATACACTTTAGATCGTCATGTTGATCGTGTATGAGTTTGAATTACTATATATTATGTATCGTTATATATTATACATTATACCTTTTGTATCAAGATATTTATATATACAACATATTTCGATTTCTATCAAAGAGTTCCTGAATCACTATACAAGAACTCCTGCGGCGAATCCTTGTCTCAGTGTCTTGTTCTTTTTAAAATATACCTACATATATGTAAATCCTATTTTCTGAACGTCCGATGAACAAATGAATATCAATAGCTGTACAAGATTTTCCACACGGCTTACTATCCCTTTTTCCTCTTTCATTTTCTCAGGAAACAAATCTGAGTAAACAGTACCGCTGCACTGATTCTCCCAGAGGAATTCGATTACCTTTTTCAAGAGCGATGCAACGAATAGGATAAAATAAAGGAAGTAAGAAAAGGGAACCATAGGGCGCTCTAGGTAAAAAACAAATCACACCTCAGGCGTCCATGGTTTATCCCGTGTCTCTGAATACCATAGCGAGAACGATTGCTTTTATTTCGTTGAAAGGTCGGAGCCGAAATCGCGAAAGAAAGGATAGAAAAAAAAAAAGAAACAGAAAGAAAGGAAAAGGAAGAGATGAAGTTGAAGGATATCAGGTCCACGGGGATCATTTAGGCGAGAAACATTCGCGTACAACCATGTTGTTGTATACGAACCTATAAATACATATTCACGAGCGGATGTTGAGGCATTGCTAAGGTCCACGTGGTCGTGGATCACGGTGGTGGCAACAGTCGGCCCCCGACCGTCGTCCAAGTGTGCATAAACGCGAGCCGGTGTGTTTCTCTTTTGCGAGACGAACAGTAAGAGCAAGGAAGATCGTGAACCGACGGAACAGGTCGGGGCGAGTTCCCTTTCGACTGGTGTTTTCGTTCGAACGCGCCTCGTGGAGGAGATAGCGGTTGTCCGTTTAAACGTAACATTTGCCAAAAATTTGCGCAAAGGAACGCTTCGTCCGCTACTGAACTGTATCGCATATCGTCGCTTGGACGCAATAACGATCAGTTCTTGACGCGATCGACGCTCGACATTACGAAGTTGCTCGTTTCAATCGACGTAATCGTAAGACCAACGATCGGTGCAACGTTCTTCCGTGTTTTTCTTTTTCCCGCGTCCGACGACGGTGTGTTGACAACACGCGCTATTGGCGACTGCATTTTCACGAATTTGGAAACCGTCAGATCGATGAGGTTCGAACGATATTGAAGCCTCGGGCTTGTGCTTTGTTCGACGATCAAGCAACGAAGGTTGATATATCGAACTGCGCGATTCGGAGGAAATTACCGAGCAAGTAAACGTAAGTACTACAACGTGATTGCATTGTTACGCAAGGAGAACCGCGTTGTTTACCGATTCATGTTTTCCTGGATCTTTGGGGGCCCTGGTTGCCTCCTTCTCGGAACGCTTCAGAAATTATGTGCCAGCATGAAATGTAAAACGTTCGATTGAAATTCAAAACGATCGGGCCTGAGGTTCGCGTCAAAGCGGTTTGTTTTGATGGCGTCGACAGCGTTTTCTCTTTGTTGAATGTCTCTCCTTCTTTTTGTTCTGCGCAAACGCTTCATATTCCGATATATCCGGCTTCCTGTTCGTAACTCGATCGTTGTTGCCCTTTCAGCAAATATCTTTCGGTTCACATACGGTCAGAATTTTCGAGAGCGATGCTCGAACAGCGCTTTGCAAATGCAACCAATCAGTTTTTCGATTCGGCTCGTCCGTCTATCGATGTAAAACAAGCTTCCAACTTGTTGTTCTCGTTGCGGTGTACACGTTGAGGAATGTAAGTAATACAGTGTCGTTCCCTTCCGAGATTCCTTTATTCTTCTTTTCCCATTGGCAAGGTCTACGCGCTGTTATGACATCGGGAAACTTGTTCGACCAGCTACGCTCCGCTGCAATCTGTTTAGGCTTCTGAGAAAAACGATGCTGCTGTTTCTTTCTATTGCCTTTTGTTATCGATCATTGATCAAAACATGCTTTCAACGCTTCATGATGCACCACGTTTAAATTATCTTAAAGGAAGCAAGCATTTCTCATAAAGTTGTGAAACGCGTTTCGTATTCAAAGATTTCCTTCTGTTACTTGTACGTGTGATATTACTATGTATGGACTTTTGACAATTAGCACGCAAGGATTTTGACGTATCGTGAAAAGTGTTAATCATTGTCTTTTCGATCGTTCCGCGTCGGCTCGTCGACTTTGAACCGTGCAACTCGTGATCCTTAATGATCGAGAACATCTTGATAATAAAGAATCGATTTTGCTAGCAATACTCTACTATTTAGAACTTTAAATTACACTGTGAAGTAAATTCTAGGTTGTCAGGTGTCTGAAACGGAAGAGGTTAAGGAAACGATTATGATAGAATTACGTTCATTAAGCGCGTATCTTTAGATTCTCCTTCAAAGATTCCTTGAATTTTTTTCTCTTCATTAATCCTACTGAATCTTATTGAATCTTACCGAAACAATGCCTTTGTTTTATCGAAGATCGTTTTATCGATTATCTAATATCGAAGAAGGTAAATTGCGATTTCTTTGTCCAAGTTTGGTCTTCCTCTCTTACGTCAGGTGTCTCTTCAATCTTCTGCAAATACGTTATCCTCTTTGCTATTATCGTTACCTCTCGAAGGAGGAGATCAAACTAGAACTTCATCAATATTCTAATCAATACTGTAAAAAATATTCTCCAGAGCCTACATGATCTATCACGCGTTTCGCTTGTGCAACGTAGCTGAGAGACATAATTTACAAACGCAGCGAAAGTGCACACAATCTGTGACGTGCTAATGAATGAAACCATCCACCGACCGGAATGTTTCCCTTCAAACAAGTTTCTTTATAATCACTGATTTAACAAACAACGAGCATCAAGTGAAACAGCAGAATGTAAATTTA
This sequence comes from Bombus impatiens, assembly GCF_000188095.3. Lineage (NCBI taxonomy): Eukaryota > Metazoa > Arthropoda > Insecta > Hymenoptera > Apidae > Bombus > Bombus impatiens. The sequence goes on along the minus strand of NT_176882.1, from coordinate 2,644,249 downwards.
TAGTTACGCGCAGCTGCATTGGATTACATCATGAAAATTTGTATTCTACTTATCGGAGGATTGTTATTTGTATTTACATTTTTATTACGCTTTCACGGACACACGAGCACTTTGATTTTGCTTCAGTGTCTTGCATTAGACATTAATCGTTTTATAATTTCACGCGAAAGAATTTGTTTTTTTTTTCTTATCTTTCCCATTGTTATGACATTCGAGAAGCTCCCGACAATTTTCGTAAATGCATCCGCGAATGCCAGCGATTATACAAATGACAGAGTGAAGATGGTACGTATTTCCAAATCAATAATTACTTCGCATCTTTGTAATCTTGAACTGGAATAATGATAAGTATGCGGAAGAGCTGGAGAATTCGTGTGCGTGTGCATGTGTGACTATGCTACTCAATTTGGAGGTCAACCATCGTAATTGCCAACACGCCATTTAAAATATTTATTTTCGACTGTCATTAATCGGTTTTTGTCTATCGTAAATCGATGATTTCCTGAAATGTTATTTAACTACATTGTACAGTATAAATCTGTGATCTTCGATATCTTTCCATTATGTCAAGATCCAACAGTAGTTATAAATAGTCGACGACCTTCGTCTAGCATTTTAATTTCATATCAATTTGCGATAAAGTAGCGCGCCGGTCGATCCATACATTAATTTCGTAATTGAAACGACGCTTTGAACAAAATACGGTGAAATTAAGAGAAAATTGACAAATAAATTAGCCGCTCTTTTTACATTTTACATATTCCGATACCATGCACCTATTATGTACCTACAAAATGAACAGCGTACAAACGAGAACACGTTGGCGCGTACATATTAATGATAATAACGGGTTCAAATCAAATTTAGAAGCTTCGATGTCAAAGCTGGAGATTATTTCGTGCTTTTCCAAGCGACACGCATTAAATTCTCATTTAATATTCAGCCATAATTTATTCACTGGAAATTAGAATACATCAAACGCTCCAAGCTTGTTCACTTTCAATTGGTTATTTCGGCCAGAAATAAAGGTGCAACTATGATATCCATACGTTGATACGACACGTACGAATGATCGACTTCGTTTTTCGTACGAAAAGCAATCCGCACGGTTCATTGTTCCGTTTCCCCGCAATGGATCCCGGAGCAGCACGCGACAGAGTGAAGCGCATTTCCGGTTGTCGATGTATCGACAGACGCGCTTGTTACGCTCTTCAAATATTTGTTCTGCCCTACGCGATATATCAGCGATCGGTTTCGCCTGTTCAATCTTGATTTATGGATCGCGACTCGCTTTTCCAATGTATCCAACCATCGATCCTTCTCCACCGACATTTTCGAAATCTCCACGAAAGTCAACTACGTAACCGAAAGAGCTGTTTGACGAATCTCGGTTTTCTTGTTAGGTGAACAAAGCGAGTAGCGTCGAATTCCGGAACGAAACACTCGTGCATGTGTTATAGATAATAAAGCTACGAATACTTCGGTGTGTGGCTGTGTAAGACTCCGCAGCGGAGAAGATAAAAACCGGAGTCATCCGAGGGACAAAATATTCCGAAGAATTGAAAGCATTGATAAAGAGTAAAGTATTTTGACGATTCATTTTGCAGATCTAAACTGCTCTCGCGATGAGGGTCGACCAAATTGGGCTTCTCTTGTGGAAGAATTACATCGTCCGAAAACGTCAACCGGTAATTATAATTATAAAGTTACATAATTTGAGATTTACACGAAGTTACAAGTAGCGAAACGATATGTAAAATACATGCACAAACTTCAATGTTTATAGGGTATATTGGCTCTGGTATTCGTATGGCCTGTGGTCGTGTTCATGATCCTATACACGATTCGCGACAATGTAGATCCGAAGTATTATCCAACTTGCCAATTTCCTGCGAGGTCTATGCCGCAGGATGGGTTGCTGCCATTCGTTCAAAGTTTCATTTGCAGCGTGGGAAATCCCTGTGATCCTCTATCGGAATACGAAGAAGTTCCTTCTTACAAAAATGCCACGTTAGTTCAGCAAGTTGCAGAATTTTCTTTCCTAAACATTTTCTCTTTTTAATCATTGTAACCGTTTATAATGTCTAACGACTCGATACTATTTTAAACGTTGATTTAAATAACTCTGTGAATCGTTAAAGTAAAATAGCGAAAGTCGAAGCGGCACCAAATGATTCTTAAGTCCGTTCACTTATTTCATTTCGATAGAAGCATGTAAAGAAGATTTATTTTTACAACAGTCTAGGTCCGTTAGTGGTAGAATTGCAGCCGATGCTCGGCAACGAAACGATTCTTTCCGCTATCAGCACGTTACCGAACAGCATCCAGCTTCTAAAATCAATGGCGCAGATACTCACTAGACCAGAAATCAAAGCGCTGTTCGGTACGTATGCACGAGTTGCTCAACACCTCATTTACTATCGTGGGTATTCAGGAATTTGCATCGAGTATTGAATTTGTCAAACTAGATCGTGGTATTCGATTGGGCGATCTGTTCAACAACCACGAGGAAATCAAGAATCTTCTTAGGGTTCAGATGCCGTACGCGCGAAGCGGATTGATCGACGAACTGTTTAACTCGTCCATAAAGTTACTATACGTCAGTATCGTACTATTAAGCCAGACAAACTGAACTCATCGATCAATTCATCCCGATGCAATTGTTTTCAACTTTTATTGGACCGATTTTCAGCTTATCGAGGCGTTCGGTTCGTCTAATATCGACGGCGCGATTTGTTCTCCGGAAATTTTGAAGAAGTATCTGATTCTACCTAACGAGCAGAATTACTTGGAGATTTCTAAGATTCTCTGTGACATCGATTCGGCGATGATACCCAACATGCTCGAGAGTCTGTCCAAGCATCTTGATTTCTCCGGTTTGCTGGAAATGATAGACCGTGTAATGGCCAAGTTTCGCGACTATGATTTTTTCGACGACTTAAGGAAAGCGGTCGAAACGATTCTGGACCTCCAAACCACGAAGAAGTTCGTTCCGCAGTACCTAAAGTTACGTCAATGGGTACCAAAGATGATAATGGTGTTCAAGAACGTCACATTCAAAGAAATTGACCTAACTTTGTGAGTAGCTTCGGTCGAATTTTAATTTTAAATGAATCTTTTTCGAACGAGAAAAGATTACAAAATAAATAAATAGGAAGTAAAAGAAATATATTCTCGAATCTAATCGCAGCGTGAATAAATCGCTGCAAGTTTTGGATCCGGTGTTCTCGATGGAGCGTGATTGGGCGACCGTCCGTCGAACGTTCTTGAGATTGCAAAAGTTACTGGATCTAGCGAAACGGATGGTGGAGGATCAAACTATCGACTCCTCCGACAGCCTTTTCGCGATAGTGCAACGTTTGTCCAGCACAGCACGATTTGTGTACGGAAACATGGCGAATCCCGACAATCTTACTCAAATTCTAGATCTGAGTATCGCCATTCTGCACGATGGCGCGAAATTGATGCAAAAGATTTTGGACGGCCACCAGGACGAAATTCAGCTGTGAGATTTTTCCATTACTTACACAGTATTTTTCTTTTTAATGTATCTACGTATGTGTTGTGAAATGATTTTTTTTTTTTTTTTTAATAGACCAGCTGAAATTCTAGACGGACTCAGAGATTTTTTATCGGATAACATCCTAGCCACGTTGAGTTACATTTTGTCCTTCATGCAAACGATCGTCAGAATGTTACACCATGCTGCCATTATTCACGAGGACGTTCAGTACAGAATTTACGATATTTCCATAAATCACAAAGACACGGTGCAAAAATTGCTAACGAACGTCGATCCAAATTTTTATCGAAAACTCGTTAAATCATTCTCCAGACTGGACTTCGTTGAGGTTGGCAAGCGTTTTAATTATTTTTGTATAACCTTCCACGCTTGTAGAACGCACGAAACGATTCTTGCGTATGTTGCAGAAATTCGTGGATGCAGTTGAACGCACAAGTCCCGACGACTTCTTTTGTCAGGAGGGGACTGTGAACGAAATTTTTGAGCTTTTCATAGACGGCAAAAACGAAGCTAGACACGTCAAGGAACTGCTGTGCAGCGATGCCGGAAAGAAGTTTATCTGGGACGTGTACGAAAGTTTCGAGTTTCGGAACTTTGAAAGCATAGTAAGCATTGTGTTTCGCTTGTATTGACGTGGACGATTCTCGAAACGTGTTCTCATAATCCGGGGGTGACGTTGTTAGGTGAGCGACTCTTTATTCACGGTGTTCAATATGGCATTGCACAAGGTGGTCAGCGTCGAGAAATCGAATCTAACTTCGCTAGTCGGCAACACAAAGGAGTTGATATCGTACTTGACATCGCCAAAAAGGCCAGACCCCGACTGGTCCGTATTCAAATTTGACGAAAGATGGTATGAAGCTTTCGAAGAAACTCGATCTCAAGGAAGATTGAACCTGTGAGTGGCGCCATTAGATATTTCTTCGACCTCTCACACCCGAGAAGAGAACATCCTGTAAAAATTATTTACTCGACTTTTACTTTGTTTCTCTTTAGTCTGGCGATCCATTTGAGCATAGCGAAAATGATCGGCTCTCGTAGCGTGACTTATATTATTATCGAGCCTGATCTGAAGAAGATGAACATACTCGCGAAGATAATTTTGTATAACTTGAAGAAGGATCCTACGAGCTGGATCGATGAATTTAGGCAGAGGAAAATGGAGCTGGTCGAATCGTTCTACTTGACCGTAACGGATAAGGATAAGGTTGGTAAACAATCGCGTAACTCTTTCATAAAATCGACATTTCTTCCGGTAGCGAGGAAATGTTGCGGAAGAACGGTTACAGCGAGACCTACCATTCACACGCAAAAGTATACACGCTATATCAGCATAGTTTGTTTACAGAAAAAGGAACTATTCTTCTATTTTACAGGCTTTACAAATTCTAGAATATGATAATTTTACCGATATCTACTGTACGAATCCAGATCCGCCGGATTTACTAAATTTTCCAAAAGACTCGAACGAGACAGTGCTGAAGGCGTTGATTTGTCATATCTCGAAATCCGTACAAATGGACTTGGAAATTGACATGTCGAATATCGAGCAAATGGACGAAGTTCGTTATAGCGATACCATTCATTTCAATTCGATGAAAGAACCGTTCAATTGGACAGACTTTAACACGCAAACGATCGAGATTTATCGATACATCGATACTCTGGTCCATCAAGAAGATCCAGATTACGACATGACTAGATTAGAAAAGGCGAGGAAGGCTTTTGAAACATCCTGGAGCATCGATATTGGCGCCAAAGATGTTTTCGAGATGAGGTACGCAAGCAACAAAAATAACGTTCTCTTTCCTTTTTCATTACCCTTTTAAATGGCAGATATTTACTTTGGTGACACGTTACATCTTTCTGCAGCGTAGGTTTGATCTGCAAGTTCTTCAAATTGATGGAGAGCTCTCTTTTCTCGTCGAAAGGAGTATGGAAGGAGACGCACGCGATTGCCTGGGCGTCCTCGGTGATCTTTGAGTATATCGAGAAGATCGTTGATCAAATTCAGAAGAACGAGTATAGAGCGAAGCTCTCCGAGCTGTTGCAGGACATGCCGCAGACGGAAATTCTTTTAAACGCCATTCTACGAAATTTATCTCCTTTGATCCTCGATGTCGTTGACATCATAACTATGAAACCGATTCATCTTGTAAGCTATATAATTCGAGCATTTTATATTTCGAACCTAAATTTCGTTTAAAAATTCTTGAAAATACGTGTTTTTTTTCGCCAGATATCCGTTCTCGATGATTACAAATCGCGAGAAGAACATTGGCCTTGCGTACGAAACGAGAGCGCCGGATCTGCCATGGAGATGCGAGAAGGCACTCGCGAAATAATCAGAGAGATCGAGAGAATATCATGTAATCCAGCTTTGTTTATTCAGGAATGGAACGAGCATCCCGTGTTCGCGAAGACAAGGAAGATCGTATGTTATTTATTTAGAATTTATTCTTTTCGCTTAACGTTTGGTGATACTCAACGAAATATATGTCAGTTGCAGCACGATAAAATTGTTCAATCTCCGCCTTTCAATTGGACCTTGGGTTACATAACATTCCGCCGGCAGGCTAAGAAGCTCGATGAATTGGTTAACGACGCCACACATGTTATCCTGGCGGAACAACCGCATTTCTGGGAGCATTGGACGTCTCTCGTGCCGGAAGTTAAAAACATATTTGATAAGAGGTGGCCGGATATGAAGAACGATGCCAAGTGAGAGTCATTATTGCCGATTAGTATCAAAGAAGCTCGCAGGAGAATATATTTTTTATGTATTTATGATTTAGAAACACCCTTGAATACGTTGATTACGAATTAGACAAGACAGTGATGGCCTTTCAAAGTAATCTTTCGGCTAGCAATCTCTGGAATCCGACAATCTCCATCGAGAATCGCATTCTCGTCCTAGTAAAATTTGTCTCACATTCTGTTCAGAAAATGATACAGACCGCAACTAACATTCTGCGCAATGGTAAGTAGCAAATAGTCTGTAAAATTGTTGCGAGTCTTTTGTTTTCACAAAGTTACTAAAACTTGTTCTTGGTTTCCAGCTGTATTGTTAAAGCCTTCGGAAAATTCTATAAAACTGAATTTATTTCCGTTGTTGGGATTCGACGATAAATCACCCATCTCGATTTATTACAATAAGCTACCGTACGTTATGGTCACATTGGTCAATGGATTGATGAATTCAAATGTCGGTGATCGCATATTCAATTCACCAGATACTGATATCACTTGTTCTCGATTATTCGAATGGTGGTCAGATTCTGTTGTTGGCTTTACTCCCGAGGAATATAGAACCTTGAAGAATTTCACCTGTGACCTTGATCCTGATAACTTCAACGCTTACACTGACCTGTACATGGTCGAGGCTAATGTATGGACGCAACCTGTTAACAGATATCGATCTTCCATGATCACGGTAATAGGTGACATATACGATTTCGCGTTTGAAGTTTTGAGGTTGATGGAGGATATAAAGGAGAAGAAGATAGAAATCGAGGTGCCATTTTCCATGTCTTATGTTTCAACTACTCTTCAGAAGTTCAAGCATGTTCTCGAATTTTATGATACGGAGACCAATAGCCAGAAGGTGAATCAATTGTTTCGTTAAGTATTCAAGTTTTCAGAAGTTCGTTAATACTTTTCTGATTAATATGACGTTTTAGAAGTTGGAAAGGAGCAACTACAGAATCCTTATAGAGGGTGTTGCCGAAGGTTTGAATCATATCACGAACGCGATAAAAAATATCAAGACACAAAATAACCATTTAAATATTTGGGATTTCGTTGAAAATGGCGATGCACGCCAGTTGTTGAAGATCCTCGACAATCATCCTGAAGAAACGATCGCTTTAGTGGTTACGCTTAGTACGCTCAATTCGCCGATAAATGTTTTCATGTCGTACGAGGATGTAAGAAAAACCATGTGCAGCTTTCGGTTTAACTCGAACTATTGGTCCACTCCGAACAGAACTCGATTCATAAAAGAAATATGTTCTTTCGATCCCGACCAATTACTGAAAGGTGTCACCAGTGCAGAATACTACGTAAGTAGGGCCAAATCATAGAAATAGCACTGAATATATCGTTTTTGTTATTACCTCTAATACCATGAATGCTCAACAGTCTTTTGTGACCGGTCAAACAACTACCATGTCAAAATCAACACGCTTAAGCGCCTCCGTTACCAAACTGTTGGACACAGCGTTACGCTTTCACGCAGAACAAAAGTCTGATTACGTTATAAACTCGAAAATTTTCAATGCGACGACCTGGAGGAATTTATCGAACGACACCTGGTCTGTCATTGGCAAAGCTGGTCAAACCTGGATAGAGAGGTACATGAAATTTGCGAAAAACGAAAATCCTACGAAATTAAACGGAACGACAAATTCGCTGGCGAAATTGGCCCGAGGGTATCAGCTTCTAGACGCTACGATCGAGCTACTGGCCGGCGGGGATATTTGGCAAAAGCTTCGGATCCTCTACGAGAATTCAAGGGTGAAACCTATCTTAACTCTAATAGAAGACCTGCCGAATCTCATCGTCACCGGTGTTGACACTTTCGTGAAGTCAGAGAGATTGAACGATTTCGTGGAGAAACTCTCGTTTGGCAAGCTACACCCTTGCGACATCGACAAATATTTGATTGTGCCCAGCTTCGTGCGGAAGAAGGTCCTCTTGTCAAGCATTACCAACTTTTGCCAAAAGATCGTTCTCGCCGATGGACGACTGACTTTGATCGATATATTGCCCCTTGATGTCAAGTACGAGGTACAACGTTCGACTAGACTATACAACTTTCACAACGTTGATGATGACGTTGCTAGCCGCGTGACGTTGTTAAAACTTGCGGACGTTTACAGGAAGGTCGAATAGCAAGAAATTGGTCGGGAAACTACGACGAGATTTATCTTTTGGAAAAATTGCAACATATCGAATCGACGATAATTCGAGCTGCTTCGGAAGGTTTCAAGGACCCGAAGGTTCCAGCATGGTGGATTTCCTTCAAGGAAGGCACCTTCGAGGATTTTTTGACGCTTTATAAAAAGGAGGTAAGCGCTAAAATTTCAATGAAATTGTCGTTTATCTAAGCGTCAGGGATTTTACGAAGAAAATTATCCTTCAGGACCTGAAAGCGCTCGCTCACTTGGTGGTGAAAAAGCTCTTCACGACCGCTAGGAACATTTTAAATTCCGCTGGGAATACCGAGTAAGCTACGGTTCCTTGTTAGCATTTGCGGAATTTGTTTATAACGCTGCAGCCGCTTATTAGGAAACTTTCTTTCAGAGACTGCTCCTGGTGCGTCACGTTCCCCCTTGAAATTCTGAATTCTCAGCTGCTGAACCATCAGCACTACGCGAAACTCTTATGTCAGTTGACTCAATTGAACATATCGCAGATTCACGATATATTAATGCATGATTTCTATTGGAATAAAACTGCTAGTATGGTAATGCTTTATTTTATTTATAACTCTACGATCACGATTCAACTAATTAATTTCAAACATATCCATATAATTTGAAATTTCTCTTATTAGATAAAGAATTACAAGTATCTAAACGTCAAACGAAATAGAAACGAATTTCTGACAACTTTGGAAGGCACATTTTATCATATCGCCGAGATTCTAATGAATTTTCAAAACAAGACTTACAGCGACGAGATCAACGAGTGTTTTCATAGATTCGTAGGACGTCCCGCTTATTCTAGACCCGGACTGTAAGCATTCGAGATATATCTGTATCCCTTAGATTAATTGATAAGTGTCTTACGCATCGATCGTTCTTTTTACACGACGTGATAATAAAAACAAGTTTCATTTAAGGTATGTGACCATGGTTCTCGGTGTGTTGGACTCCCTGCAGAAAAACGTGTTCATCCTGGACACGGGCCGGAATCACAAGAACATCGAAACGTTGTCCAAAATGGCGGAGAAGTACGTTCCGATCTGGAAACCCCTGCGCGACGTGGTAAAGGCGTCGGACGTCGATGACGTAGAGGCGTTTTTGCCAGGGGCGATGATTAACGTGAACGCGTTGCTGAACGACAGAAACGGGTCTCTTTGTCGGACTAAGTTAGAATGTCGGAATCGGACGGTTTTGTACAACTATCTGAGCTCAAAGAAAGCAGGAAAAGTGTTCCAGTATGATCAAAAAGCGTTAGGTTACCACACGTTGATGGAGATCGCCGATCGATTGTCCGTAAGTCTGGATCTAGATCGGATCTATCGCGAGCTGAAACAGTGGCAAATGGACGCCACGTGGAATTTAACGTGGCTGAAGGAGATCCTGAGGCACTTGTCCATCGTTATCGGAGAGAGCGGCAATCTGCTCGACGTCGCCAGTAAAATAGACTTCCAGGATGTCTCGAGCGTCTTAGGAGTTCCTGATATCGTCGACGGGGTGGTTAATATCCTGAAGGATAAGACGGTGGACAAGCTTTTCGACGGGTAAGAATGTCTTGATCGTAGAAATGAGATTGGACGCGAGACATTGAGTGACCGAAGTTGTTTGAAACTTGCTTCAGTTTTCGAATATTGACGTTCACTTTTAATCCGACATCGTATAAAGGTTCTGTTATGTCGTTTCCTTTTTTTTTTAGAATGAAAGAGATAGCGGAAGATATTAAGCCGTTCATCGAGGATCAATACGTGATGGACGACGTTTATCGAATAATCGTGGCGTTTCAGTCGATGGATATCTTCAAGAATTTAGGGTTGCTCGATATGAAATGTATGATCTCATTGCGTGTTTCCTCTCGAAAGAAATGCCTTGTGACGTTCGATTCGGTGGTGCGACGATATTTTTATTTTCAGACGTTATCAGAGATATGTTCGACAACTGGGATGTGGTAAAGTCATATTTGGTGGATAAGATCGGAATTTCCAATAATGTAGCGTTGATGCTGAGCCAAGCAAAGATAGATATGATTTCTGTTTTCATGAAAGAAAGAAGAGCTCTCAGTTTGAAGGAAATCATTTGCTCCCCGACGAAACTCAGTGAAATGTTGAATTTTAATAGCAGTCGAGTCACCGCCGAAGAAGTCAGCTCCGCTATCTGCCAGTTCGAGGACTCGCAGACACAGAACGTGACCATAACGTTGATTAAAAATTTAAATTTCGATTATATTTTTAAGACTGTGAGTATAATCGTATGAACAAACATTGACGATAAAAAATTTCGAGTTTAATCTAGTTCGTTATTTTAGCTTATGAGCGCGAACGTGAAAAATATATTGGCCAACGCAAATTTGACGGAAACAGAGGGAAAAATGGTACTGAATAATCTTGGAGTGGCCGCAGAGTTATTGCCATTCTTCAAAGACAAACTTTCCTCTCGAATGCCAACGGCGCAAGCCTTGGAAACAGATGCGCAAGAACCGGATCAGACAGTCTCCAGTAAGTTATGCAAAATTTTGGAATTAAATTAACGCAATTTGCGTATTTAATAAATATTCAAATGCATTTCGTAGCTTCCAAGTTCCTTCAAGATTCTAGCGAGATGCTGTGCGGGCAACCGATGGTCTCTGATAACGGTGATTTGTACAAAATCATCTCGAAGATCGAGGATAATAGCAAAGATTTCGATAAGGCTGAGCTCGATTCTTTACCCAGTATGTGTAATCGATCAAACGACAGATATTAATTTTGAATTGGAAATTTTTCACCAGTTAACTGAAAATTTGTACCTCTGAATTTTTGCTTTCGAACTTTCGAACTTTCGAACTTGAAAATTGAAAATTATAAATTAAAACATTGAAATTTCGAATTTTGTTCTGTTCAGCTGAATTTTGCAGAAACACCTACAAAGGTGTTGTGGCCATGGGAGGCGGGAAAATTATATGGTCTTACGTGAAACCTCTACTACGTGGTAAAATACTTTATGCTCCTAATACCACAGTAATCAACAATGTAATGACATTAGCGAATAAAACATTCGTGGAAATGGAACACTTCGGCGTATTGATGAACAGTTTCGAGAAAACTTTAATCTCATTGGCGAATCTTACCGAAATGAGCGACAGTTTAAGAGAGCTTCGAGACATAATGTCCTCAGATGTTATAAAAATCGCCATTAGATCATTTGGCGGAAGCAATTTCGAAGGCGGTAAGTTGTCCTAGGAAAAGGTAAAACAAACAACTATGTATTCTTGGATTATTCAGATTTCTTTAATAGAATAGATCGGTTCACTCCATCTTTTGCAAAACAAAGACGCGAACGTGCCTTTTCTAAAATGTTTCATCCTCTTCCAGGGGATTTCACCGATATGGATCTCAGCGAGGTTTCGTGGCGACTTAAGAGATCCAAACGTTTGATAACGATGGTTGGTATGTTGAATGATTTATTGGAGTGCGTGCTCGTAGATCGAATAAGAGGATTTCGGTCCGAGGAGGAAATGGAAGCGAAAGCACGGGTTCTGATGGAAACGCGAGAATTTTTAGCCGGTGTTGTCTTTTTGGATAAAGCCCCAAAGAGATCTAGCAGATCTTTGCAGCATGAATTGCCCGATAATATAGTGTACAAAATTCGAATGGACGTGGACTACGTGCAGTCCACGAAGAGATTAAAAAATCAATTTTGGATTCCTGGTCCGGAGAGCAGTTTTATAGAACACCTGAGATATATGAGAGGATTCGTACAGCTCCAGGACTCTATCGATCGAGCAATTATAAGAACGAAAACTCAGAAAGATCAGGATTGGAAAACTATGACGCAACAGATGCCATATCCTTGTTGGGAAGACGTACCGTGTGTATAATCTCTTGTCCTTCTTTTATACTTACAAACAATTTTAATAATAATAATAATCATTTTATGTATCACGTAGCTTTCAAACAACTCTCTACGAGTCTCAAGGTATTCAAGTTTGTTTCTTTTTTGCGCTAATGATGTGTGTTGGAGCAGCTGTCAGGCATATTGTGTGGGAAAGAGAATCTCAAAATGCAATGGTAACAGGGGAAATATCACAACATTAACATTTCAGTTAACTAATGGCATTAGTTAATTCCATAGTTCCGTTTCTAGGTAATGAGCGTAATGGGATTGAAACCTTGGAGAAACACTGTCGCCTGGTTCATTACGACATTTATAGAACTCTTAATCGTGTTGTTCTCTATCGCAACAGTTCTGCTTGCCGGAAAAATTTTACCAAAATCTGATGCTTCTTTAATTTTAATCATGATGGTCGATTACGCGTTCTCTATCGTAACCTTCTGGTAAGTTTTATCAAATTAATTGATCATCAACGTGCTTTATTCTACTAAAACAAATTTTCAGTTACATGATTTCAACGATGTGCAGCTCAGCGAGTCTAGCCGCGATCACTACCGTGGTTATGTTCTTGCTGACATTCATGCCATACGTCATTGTCATTGCTATGGAGGCCGTTATTGGTCTCGGGTATAAGCTTCTCATCGTAAGTTATCGCCACCTAGCGTAGCAATAGCATTTCCGTGACAAATAACACGTTCGAACGATGCGTCCGTGTTAGGTTTCACGATAAAACCACCATTTCCTATAAAATTATGTTAATGCCGTGCACATTCTGCGAGCAAAGAGAACGATTTATCAACGCCTTTCTCCTTAGTGTCTCAGCATGTCGACCAGCTTTTGTTACGGTTGCTTGTACGCGGCCAGGAAGGAAGTTCAAGGCATCGGACTAACTTGGAGCGCGATGTGGGAGGAATCTAGCCCCGGCGATTCGATGTCTTTGGGTTGGGTGCTCCTAATGATCGCCTTCGACGGCTGCCTTTATGCCTTAATCGGTTATCTCGTCGCCAGATATACGAATTCAGGTAGAAACTTGTTAAACTTCTTCGCCTCTCTAAACGGAACTCACGTGAACTTTTAGAACTTTGTAGAATCGATCTTTCATCGTTCGGTGGAGGTGTCACCAGCTTAGAGTCTACTACAACTTGTTCTACTTTCTTACATTTATTTATTTCCTTTTTTTTTTATCGCATTGAAAAATTCGTTGGATCTATACAACTACACGCAACAACGTTATCCAAATAACTTTCTAACATGATATTTGTTCCGAAGATTTCGAGAGACCACTTGGAATCTCTGGTGCATGCAATGTCGCGAATTTATTCGATATTTCTATGTATCCTGTCTGTGTACCCCTTTTATTTATTACTCTATTGTCTATAACCATTACTAAACATAGAAGAAGAAAACATGGAAAAAGAACACAAGGATGGTATCATTAAGGTTAAACATAACATCGTTATAATATTATTCGATGTTATTAGATATAATAGAATATTTTTGAAAATATCTATTCAACATTCACGATACTACTTCGTTTCATTAGTGACATCCTCCATGTGTTCACAATGAAACGACGAAAAGAATATTGTTACGAATTCTACACGTTTACACGCACCTCTCGTTCGCATCGTCGCAAATTTGCGCACAGATTTCACCAAAACCTTCCCTCCTCCCCCATATAATCGCCACTGATGCTGCAAAGAGAAACGCCAGGAGGGCGGTCTCGAGATGCGGTAAACATTCGCAAAGAAAAGAAAAGACGGTGCGTGTCCCCGAGAGAAGTTCGATGACCTGGTGAGTTTCTGGAAACGGACGAGCATTGGCGAATAATTTTCCAGGCAGGGGCTTTCACGATTTGAGGTCCCGTAGCTTATGGTGGGCCGATAAACGTTCTCTCTATGGCAGACCAAGTTACCTCGCCTTCGTCAACAACCTCTATTTCACTAACGACGTTCTCCACCCTTCAGCCACTTACCAAGGTATCGCACTTGCTCGCTCTTTCGCTCTTGCACGATATTTCAGCTTTTCTTTTTCTTTCTCGCTTTTGCTATGTTACGTTGTGCTCTTACATTCCACTCGAGCTTCGTTCGCATTATTCAAATATTCAGTTGTGTATATTTCGATTGTCATTTATCTCATGGCTTTGTCTTATTCTTGCATACCTTTTTATCCCACTCGAGAATATTCGCTCGATACGGATATTTGGGAAAATTACTAAATCGTTTGATATCGCGAGAACACCAAAGGTGAAACGTAATCTAATCTGCATAAACGCGGTACCATCCGTCTATTTCGTAAAATTTGCACGGGGAAGAGCTATTCGAATATTTGGTTTGCACTGAATATGTAAATGTTTGTTGCTACTTCCATGAGAGTGGGAATTCACACGTGAATGCTTAATCTATTCAATGTTGCAGTTCGGATGCATCATGGAACGGGTGTTTCGGTAGGAATTCTTCTTGATAGTTTACCTATGCACATGTTTGCTTGAGTTCCACGCAAACCGTCCGACTATGCAACGATATCAGATATTCGCGTCTTGTACAAGTTTCGCGTCTCTGTATATACTTTCTTCGGTGACTGACGTATAGATTGCATGCTGATACTGCATGCGATGCATGAGTTAGAGAATTCGCTTCTATTCACGATAGGTAATATGATTTGTTTTCTTTTTCTTTCTTTTTTTTTTTTTTAAATAATAGAAATCTAAAGAAGTCGAGAGAAAAGTTATATTTTGCGGGAAGCATCTGCTTTATTCGATGAATATTTTAATCTGCTTTTCCTAGGATTAGGTAAAGCTGTATGAAAGATAAGAGAGCTTGCTTAAGAAATCGCTGTCGATTCCTATTAAAAATACGTGTTCTTTATATTGCATGGAATACAGACGAAGAGAGCGACGCGAGTAACTTGACAGTCAGCGAGAAACAAACAGGAGTAAGATTTGAAAATGTCAAGAAGATCTACAACACAGACCAGGGTGAGGTCTTAGCAGTGGATGACTTTAATTTGAAACTTAACGAGGGTGAGGTGACGAGCCTCCTTGGAAGAAATGGCGCTGGAAAAACCACCATTATGTACGTGAATAACACGATTTCTTCTAACAAAAATCTTTTCTGCTTTACCTTCTTTAACATCGACTAAAGGGATTTTGATAATTTCATTCGTAAGCGGCGGGTATTTGAATTCATTCTCGTTATTCAAGGGTGTACTTTCTTTTCAGTAAGATGCTGACGGGGATGCTGGCTCCGACCACGGGTGAGATCTGTTTGAACGGCGAAGAGGGTTGCAAGCCCGACATAGGGGTCTGCCCTCAAGATAACGTACTTATCGGTACTTTGACACCCAGAGAACATTTAATGTTTTACGCGAAACTAAAACATCCTGACGATGTAGATATGCAACGAAGCGTGAACGAGTTAGTATATACATTATTAATAAATCCTCATTCACCGTCGACTCCTTCGAGATGCTAACTCCGTTTCGATTATCTTTAATCTTCTTGGATTTCAATTGTTGTTATCAAGCCATGTGTTCTCGTAGGATGTTGACCTCTTTGGAACTAGGCAGACAAGAGCACGAACCGGTATACCGGCTCTCTGGCGGCACAAAGAGACGGCTTTGCGTGGCTTTAGCATTTCTAGGCTCACCGAAGCTGGTGATCCTCGATGAACCAGGCGCCGGAGTGGATCCAGCCGCGAGACGTAGGATCTGGCGTCTAATCGATCAACACAGGATCGGCAGAACCGTCATTCTATCGACTCATCATCTGGACGAAGCTGACATACTCAGTGACACCGTCGTCGTGATGCATAAGGGAAAGATACTTTGCACGGGATCTCCGTTATCCCTGAAAATGATGCACGGTCGTGGATACAGACTTCTCGTAACGTTCCCTTCTGCCGATCGTGAAGAAAATGTTAATTCGATCGAAAGAAGAAAGGTGGAAGCTTTAAAGAGCGTGATCGAAGAAGTGGTGCCTAATGCGGTGACCAATGAAGTTTCTAGTACAGAGGTGGTCGTCACGTTGCCTTTCCAGGGGAAGAATGGTTTAAATAATAAGTAGGTTGATTGTTCGAAACTTTATCGGTCGATGCTATCTGTTATTAGATTTTAGAAACAAATTATATTTCAGTATCGCGCAAGCTGCGAAGATTTTGGAAGACAGTCGCAGAAATCTGGGTTACTCTCACTTTTCCTTGGAATGTGATACTTTGGAAAGGGTTTTTCTAGATCTGTGTTCTAGGGCAGAGAGCGGTTCGTCCATTATAACACCTATTCAAGATAGCGTTATTAGTATGGGTAACGTTGGTACGTGAGACGATGTCAACTATAGGATGATATTTTTTATTGATATTTGCTAATTAGTTAATTTTGTTAGTTTAATTCTTAAATGTAATTCGTAACAGGTCCTACGGTATCCAAAAACGTTGATCTAATTGACATCGAACCATCCTTGAGTCCCTGCCCTATTAGGCAAATCAAAGCTCTGCTGAAGAAACGAATATGGCACTTCAGAAAGGATTGGTTGACATTCTTAGCCGGTCTCCTCTTACCAACCATGTTCGTTGCGGTTGCTATGGGATTCTCTTTGATCAGGCCTCCATCAGAGGATGAACCACCGCTGGTTCTTACGCCGAAATTATATGACACACATCCGACCTATTTCTACAGGTATGCAAAGTGCTTGCTGATACGTGGAGTTAATATTAACCGTGAAATTTATTCCTAGCATCGATAACGGTGACGATTCGTTTTTACAACACGTATCACTTCAGCTTCACGATCGATTTGGGGATGACTATGCTGGCGCATGGCAAACATTGCCTAATGTATGACCTTTACAGAATTACGTTAAAAACATGTGTATACTGGCAAAGTGAATATTTAAACTTCAACGGCAAATATTTTTTGTTTCATTAGGACACTGGTACTTGTAAATGTCAGGACGGCCAACAGGTTTGTCACGGCTTGTCCCAAGCCGTTGAAGGTCTTTTACAAGTATTACCTGGCAGGCCCACTCTAGATTGGATAGTGTCGACTCATCAAGAATACATAGAGAAGAGGTACCGCAGAAAGAAAAATAAATTCACTATCGAAGAATTTAATTTTATGAATTGAAATTTGCTTAATTATGATATTTCGCAGATATGGAGGATGGTCATTGTTCCATTCTAACGACAAACCACTCTTTGTTGTATGGTACAACAATAAAGGTCACCATGCGTTGCCATCTTATTTAAGCGCATTGAACGAAGCAATCTTAAGAGCATCAGGTGTTCAAGGTCGTCTAACAACCTTGAACCATCCCTTAAAGCTATCCAGCGATCAACTGAACCGAACCACATTGTAAGTTCCAATTTCCATATATTAATGAAAAAAAAGAAATAACACTCGTATTCTCACTTACTGTTATATTTTGATAAACCAAACGCAATTAAGGTCAAAAGATTAGCATGCCACGCTGATCTTACCATGTTGGTAAAATGAAGCGGAAAATGTGCATAATAAAATTGCGCGTGTTGCGTTTACTTTTAATTAACTCCTGGCGCCTATACAATCGCGTCGCTGAACATTTCAACCGGATTTCGTGGCTTTCATTATTCGAATCCTATTTCTGTCTGTTAATCTCCTTAACGATTTCGCGTTGCGTTTCTCGCCTGAACTAATTCAATATTAACGATCCGAAACGTACGAAATTTACGTCGATTCAGATTGCAGCATGTGGCTGACGTTGGCGTGGCGCTCGTACTTTTGCTCGCGTTCAATTTGGTAGCTGCTCAAGGGTCGAAAGAATTGGTGAGGGAAAGATTATCGGAAGAAAAGAGAATCCTGTTTCTTGCTGGCGTTCATCCTGTCACTTACTGGATCACCGTATTAATTTGGGATTTCTTCGTGAGTGATCAACGAAACATTCGTGAGAATGAGAAGAAGAAAAATTGCAAGGCAATTTGAATTTGAATCTTTTAGGTGTTTGGCTGCTCCATTGCTTTGGCTGTCGTGGTTTTCGAAATTTTCGGACTTCCTGCGTACGTTGCTAGGGACAATTTGCCTGGCATTTGTTTATTATTGTTCCTCTTTGCGTAAGTTTGTATCGTATACAATTTACTGCTGTGTTCATTCAATTTTGATTAATCGAATTTATTAAATTGTAGGTGGGCAGCTTTACCATTTTCACATTTGACTGAAAAAGCCTTCGACGATTCAAGCATGTCGAACATGGTCCTTTTTTGCGTCAACACGTTTATAGGCGTAGCTTCCCTGGCCACTATTTTGGTACTCGACATTCTAGGAAAAACGAAAACTACAGAAGATGTACGAGATATCCTGCACTACGTCTTACTCATCTTTCCCCAATATGTACTGGGTGATGCTCTAGTACAAATATCACGGAATGATATCACGGCGCAATTATTAGAAAAATTCCACATGGATACTTATCACTCGCCCTTAGGTTGGCAGTTATTGGGTCTTCATTATGTTTTCCTGACTGTCGTCGGTGCCGTTCTTTTCTCTTTGAATTTAATGATCGAGTGTCGATTTCTTCCCAATTGGAATAGACAGAGGTGCCCGTACGAAGCGTTTCAAGAGGATGACGACGTGTCGAAGGAAAGAATGAGGGTGGAGGGTGGCATGTCAGACGATATCTTGCAGACAGTGAAACTTCGCAAGGAGTATAGAAGTGTTTATGGTACGAATGTAGCCGTTCAAAACTTAAGCATTGGAGTGCAAGCAGGGAAGTGCTTTGGTCTTTTGGGAACGAATGGTGCCGGGAAAAGTACCACTTTTCGCATGTTAACAACGGAGATTATACCGACAGCGGGCAGGATAATACTGAGAGGCAAGGAAATCGGTTCAGGACCATTGTGCAACGGTGAAATCGGTTATTGTCCTCAGAGCGACGGTTTGGATGGTTTTCTTAGTCCGCATCAGTGTCTAACGATTCACGGGGAAGTTTGTGGGTTGAGCAACGTTCCCAAGGTAAGGGTTGATTTATGTTCAAACTCTCGGCCAATTCTCGCACTCTGAGTTTTCTCGGAGACCTTTGAATAACTTCCATCGTCACTTCACTGGCGCAAGGATCTTGTTTTTAATTATTTTCCGTTCTAACTTCCGGCTGATAGCGTAAAGACGATACAGAGGCAAACAGGTGAAAATTCAACGTGTTCTTGCCTTTTTTCCACCTTGTTTTAAGACAAATAATTCCACGCGG
This sequence comes from Bombus impatiens, assembly GCF_000188095.3. NCBI lineage: Eukaryota > Metazoa > Arthropoda > Insecta > Hymenoptera > Apidae > Bombus > Bombus impatiens. Next base: position 2,624,724 of record NT_176882.1, on the reverse strand, counting down.
ATGAATTTTAGAACTTGCTCTTTTAAGAACCTTTTTTAAGCCACTCCCTTTTGCAGGAATTTAATATTATCCCGTGAAAAATTGTTTGTTTCAGGCGGTCGAGTCAGCGCTGAAGAGACTCGATCTTCTGAAATACGCGCACAAGAGAGTGAGCAGTCTCAGCGGAGGTAATAAAAGGAAACTATGTACTGCCCTGAGCGTAATGGCTCCGGTGCCCGTAGTTCTTATGGACGAACCAACGAGGTATTTCGTAAAACGGTTTATTAAGAGCACCTTTTTAATAAGCACAAAATTCATATTCCACTTATTTCCTTACTTCTCTATGTTTAGTGGAATGTATGCGTTTATTACAATTTGCCTTCCGGCTACCAGGGGCTTTCGATTTTCTACATAATCTTATTTTTTAGAATTAAACATAATCATTATAAATTCTATGTATTCTGCTTTCCTTACATTTACCTATTCTAATCTTACTCTCTTCTAATTCTACCTAGTCTAATTCTACTTATATAAATTATGTTTAGTGGAATGGATCCTGCAACGAAAGATCTGGTAGCCAAAACAATTAGGCATATGACGAAGAATCAAAGTTGCGTAATTCTAACTTCGCACAGCGTGGCAGAGTGTGAAAATCTGTGCAATAGAGTCGGTATTCTTGCCAAGGCTGGTCTCAGATGTATAGGGACGCCACAGCATTTAAAGCACAAGTAAGTACGCACATAAATACTTGCACTAATCGAATAATGCTTTTCGTTTAGTTGCTCACATATTCGTGTCCCTGTACATACAGCAAGATTTAAAAGTTCCATTCGACATTAATATACTATTAACAGTTACAGCAGAATGTTCAATCATTCCGGACGAATATGCAAGTTCGAATATCCGGATAGGATTTATTTCGATCGACGTATTTTAATGATGTTGTTCCAACTAATGGATCGTTCGTGTTGGTTTCATCTCGCGGATAGCTTTCTGACAAAATCCGTAACGCGACAATTTATTTGCCATTCCCTCTCGCCTTCTCCCTTTTGGTCAATTGATTTTTAATTTCGTCCATCATTTTCCGCGCATTCGATTCCCTCCGCCGGGAATTTCATAAAATTTCATTTCCGTTCGACGAAACCGGTCGGAGATTACGTTTCGGTTACAATGATACTGCGCCGTATTACCAACCGTGCCACGAACCCCCAACCACCTCTCTCTGTTTCGCTTGTAACGCGTGCGCCACCCCTTTAACTTCCTTTTCGGAATATAACATAGCACGCCATAAATATTTAGCTCTGGCTGCACCTTTCGCCTCCGGAAGTAACTCGGCGAAAATGTCCCTCTTATATCCCCTTCCTATTTTCTCTTTGCGTCGCGCCATCGAGCGCCAAAGAATTTACGATATCTCGCGTGCACGTGTGCACACCACGTTTATACAGTATTCCCCGGTGTGGTAATCCATCCACATTCTCCGGAGAATGTCGGATGGCAAGAAACGAACCTGTCCCCGTCGGATTTTTTGCCCATCGCATAAACAGTAGGATATTCTCGTGTACCCCTATGAAATACCGTGTGCAATATATACTTACCGCAGGACATTATAAACTTCTGTTTGCAACCAGCTTCTTCTTGCCGAAATTTCGTTCAGATATTCGGCTTCTATATCGTTGCTCGTACGTTGTAACTTTTTTTTATCGTATTCAGTTTATATATGGTTATCGTATTCAAATCGCCGTTTAATCGCCATACTTTTCAGATACGTTCGAAGATAAGAGCTAATGGCTGATGGTAATTACGTTCGAAGATAAGAGCTAATGGCTGATGGTAATTATTGAGAATTGTGGATCTTAATCGCCGAAATAAAAGTAAAGGAACACTAAGATTACACTTAGAATTCATATTAAAATAGTTTTGGATTTATTTAACGAACGATTTCCAGGATCTTCGTCGATATACATTTGCACGCGTCTCAGCACTTTCTTCGTCTCGCCATCTTCCATACCAGACTGCCAACGGAACAGTTACATTCATCTGGTTTTCGAGACGCCGCGCACACACATACTTCCACACATTCATACTCACATACGTGTGTCACTACTACGCGGCCAATCTAGTCTAGTACATAAAATTATATATATCTCAATAGTAATAAGAGAAGATTGTTTGTTTGAGAAAATTACGATTAGAGTCGAATCGGTTCTACGATGCACATCAAGTTCTTCCAGCAATTCTCGCTCTTTTTACTTACTCGGAAACGGTTATTGTACAGAGAAACAGTCGACGTGCAAGCTATCCTTTCTCACGGCATAATTTATCGATGCTGATATACGTATACCGATATAAATGAATACAAATAGATGGACTTGCCGGTGAACTCGCATAGTGCAATAAATATTTGTTACGGTGCTTTTCCTGACTATTTCCATCTCGTCCGTGTACATTCCTCTTGGTCTCATTTGCTTCTTGTCTTTATTCCTGTTTGTTAAAGACAAGCTTGAGTATTTCAATCTCGTTGCCGTCAATGGCATCTTCGATATCGGTGATCGATGTGCGTTTCGTTCGAACAACGTCTTTCGAATATTTAATCATTTACTTTAGCCTCGGATTTATCGTCTTGTTCGTTTGCACTTTTGTTCATAGATTTGGCGAAGGTTACGTAGCGTTTCTACGATTCCGGCAACCGATTTCATCCGCGGATCTAAGGAAAGCCGTTCTAAAGTATTTCCCGCGGGCTGTGGTCTCTTCGAGACAAGCCAGCGCAGCTCGTCTGCTGGTACCACGAAGCCAGGACATGCTTGTGAGCAGCAGCTTTAACAAGCTGAAACTGTTGGCCGAGGAACTGAAAGCCACGGACTACACGTTGACACAAAGTTCGCTGGATCAGGTACGTATCATAAAAGTTTCAAGCGTATCCAGAGAAATATAGTTTCGTGTTTCAAGGATTATGTTTTACTTTGCCGTTTTAAATTACACTTCCAGCTAAAAGGTAATACCGACATTAATTATAAAGGTTAATACCAAAGTTAAAGCCCGAGCTTAAGATTAAAAGGAGCATCAACGTTTAAACTAATTCGATTTGGAATTCTATTACTAGAATAGCAGTTGATAAATACTTTCAAGCTCGCGGAACAAGTTGCTTATCGATGTTTCGAATCGAACGCGTATCGATGAAATACTGGGAGAATGTTGAGCGCACTATACAATAGTCTTGTCTCGAGCAGATGATGCACAGCCTGCACGCTGCCTGCCATCAGGCTGTTCGATCAAGGACGATCCTCGTTTACGTACCACGTAGCCTGAGGAATATTAATGGATTTGTCGCCTTACGGTTCACGTTGGTGCACAACGTGCACCAACCTTCCTTCGTGGTTTCTAACAGGCTAAGAGCCAATTTTCTTGTATCATTGTTTGCCTCTGCATACAATGTAAGCTTGTTTATACATTTTCTGATATATTTTATTACGCCTTTAAGTCGGTGACTGTACCAATGTGTCCGAGATCGTACGGAATTATTCATAATTAATTATTCTCCGCAGAAACAATTTCATTCACGCGCAACGAAGCAACTTTCCAGCCGTTTAATCTTCCTCGCGAGCTGGGAGAATTTTAATGCCGCAACACCGATGCTCCTCTGCGAGCTTCTATCAACCTTTGGCCATTTTTTCTCGCCGGGTGGCAACAGAGGAATTTTTCATTTAAGCGAAGAATTGTGTTGAAAGTAACGGCAAGCAGCGGCGTGTAATCGACTCTTCTGATCGATCGACGTTCACTTTCCACGTCGTGCGAAACAATGTTTCCGTCCTTCGAGATGAATTACATGTTCTCGACTCGTGATTGTCTTTTTCATTTCCCGAGGTATTACGCAACCACCGCGGTTAGTGTACCGCGTGAAATATAATTAAAAGTTGGGAACGCGTATCACGGAGGAAATACAGGAAGGGCAAAGAAAAAAAAGAAGAAAATTTGCATTCTATCTTTGTCTGTTTCCCGACGTCGGATTTTGTCGATTAAAGGGCCAGTGATATTTGCTTAAAATTCCCTGGCAGATTCATGCAAAGTGTCGAGAATTTGCATGCGCCTGTTAATAAAGGAAGCGCAATTTGAACGCTAATTAAAAAAGTTACATCTCGGAAGTTCGTGGACATAGCCAGCGTTCGCTGTGATTAACGCCGTTTAGGAATTTATTCTGGCCTATTCAGCCGGGTCTTTTGTGTTTCGAGTTTCATTGAACTCGTAGCTCGTTTTACCTGCTTGACTAAAAATTTTTATTCCATCGCCGCGATTATTTTGGTATACGGCCAAACTGGCTCAAATTCCATACGGCCGTCCGACGCCTCGAATTCGCAAGAGAAAAACGATCTAAAGTTTTTCTCGCCGCTTGGGGATTCACGTTACGCCTAAATAATTCATAGCTGAGCGATTACGAGGTTGGCGCCGGAATAAGCGGAGATTCCACGGCCCTCGTACCACCATTCAATGGAATCACGTTCGCATCGTTTGTCCGCGTCTCGCGTCACAGCGTCCTGTCTCCTTAATGGAGATAAGATTCCAAGGACCGTCTATATACGTGGCTATGACGGGATTTGTTGATCCGGTTATGTTTACCCGTACACAAAGCTCATCCCTGGAGATTAACTCGGTTGAGAGACTGCTCCTTCTTAGTCTGAAACGGTTGCCCCTGGTGCCAACCCCAAAATTCACCCTGAATAACTAATTTCAAACACCTTCTGGCTTAATTAATCGTTATCTGTGCAACCGGTTGCACGATCCACCTATTCTTCAAAGAGCTTTCTATTCGGACCATTGAACCACTTAATTAATTGCTTCACACGCGAAAGAAGCGACTACTTTTCATCTTTTTGTTGCAATAATTTTCTCACAGAGTTACCTAATCGACGATCAGCAGGAGATAACTAAAAGAAACTGGTACTCCGAGTGTGACTCGACTCGATGTTGATCCAACGAGAGAATATTAATTAAGCAACCATCGATACGAACCGCTTGAATAATAAATTCGATATCGTAAAGAGATTATTATCGTTAATAATCAGGGGGTCGTGCATTATTTTGTATAGTGTTCTGCGTGAACCGTTTATTCATTCATAGATCATTGCCCCATTCTTCTTCGGAATACCGTTTAACTGTAATTACCAGTTTCTCTTTATTTTCGTAAATTGAGAAGGACGCAACTTGAAATTGCTTGAATTAAACAATAATCGGAATAACAGGGAAGTTCATGGACGAACAATGGAATTGGAATTTTAATTACGACGACGTTTTATAAGCGATAGAAAGATAGGATCGTAAATCACGAGGCTGATCTCCGACATGACGAGATCGTAGAGATAAATATACATAGAGTTCGTGGTCCCTGAAAGTACGTGGCTCCTTTTCTAACCGATTTTTCTATGTTCGTGGCTGGCGTTCACATCTGAAAACGAATTTCTCCGTTTGGTAAAAAGAAGAAATTGAAAAGGAATCTCTTTGGAGACCAGAATTGACCAGATCCACAGCAAAGTAAATTCATTCTGGTCTGGAAACGAAGAACCGCACGCTATCAAAGGCGACCGAACGGCGGCAATTTAATTGCTGGCGACGCGGAAAGTAAGCGTCGGCCGTGTTTATCGCGTTTCGAGAACTCGAGCAACGATCGTTTCGACAGTCAGGAACACACCGCCCGCATAATTTAGTCGGCGAAATTGTACCATTGCCAAAGGCGTTTGCGAAACAGCGGGATTTCCCAGCGCCCTTTAATATAGTGTCTTGGAAAACTAACTGAATTAAGATCGCTACATGCACCGATCGTTCGAATATTCAGGACTTGTTCGTTAATTAAAACGTTCTATATAATCGTGAGATATTTCAGCTTTTTAAATAATTTACACGTCGTGTATATTGATTTTTTATCTGCGCGTACATATACCGTGCTTGCAGTAAAAACACATTAGAAGTTGCGTTTTCCAGATTTTAATGAATGCACATTTTTCCATTCTTTTCGAGATAAAACAAAAAGATACTCCTGTCCCTTCAGATTTTAGTGCTGCGATTTTCAAACGTCGAAGATGGTCAAAAATAAGGAATCGATGATATCAGGTTACCCCCGATGGCGACGTCATGTTTCACGAAGCAACCGGTAACGCGAGACAAATTCTAGCCGCAAAAAAGTTGAAACCGGCATGCAGTTCTTGCTCCTCCAGGGTGAACTTGTATGTAAACCGCGAAGACTCGGCTCGTTCCGCGAGACTTTCCAGATTTTTATGGTTCCTCGTTGAAGGGAAAGCGTCCTGTCCTCGATTCCTCTATTCCATACCAGTCCCTTGTCTTCCTGTTTTATTCCCCTTCACTCGCGCGCGGTATCTCAACGCGGAGGACGCGATAAACGATCGCAGCGATATACCGACGCAACGATCGAAAGTTTAAGCATTTTCATTGGGAGCAGCGTGCACAGACTTGTGAAACTTTCACGGTTCTCATTCGCAGTAATTGTCAATTTACTCGTTACGATACATTTGACACAATCAGGTTGCCGGCATCGAATAGCCGATAAATTTTCAGCAAAAGTTCTCTTCCAATAAATGTCACGATAATTCACATGACAACGAGGAAATTGAGAAATAGTGGCTATATATGAACGTACGCTGTAGCGTCTACGTACTGTGTCTATTATTTTATTCACCAATCAATTTATGTTTCGATTTTTTTCCGGCAATTGCCTTTTTTTTGCGATACAACGCAAAAAGGGAAAGAAGGGAGAGAGAGAAAGAGAGAAAGAGAAATTAATTAAAGTTTTGCTTCCACAGGTGCTCGTGAGTTTTTCGGAGGACGTGGACAATGAAATCGATGGATCAGTTTACGCGCAGAGCAGTACCAACAATATCTCAAATATTTATACCAACATGGATACCATACATATGGAAACATTTTGATAGATTTTTAGTTCATTCGTGTCTACAATCGATACATCGTTATTGATTTTAAATTTCTGTTTAATGCGCGTTTTTACACAATTTAGTAGTTCATTTATCGACGCGTGAATCTCGTGGAGACTTCTGTGATAGCTTTACTTCTGTTGAATAGCGCTATGTTGGACGTATTGTAAGGGCTTTCAACTGTCGCATCAACAAACAAGTGCACACGATTGATTAGTTACGATATATATATATAGATATATATACAACTCGCGTATGATACAAATTTTTATATACATTTGACATTTTACAAAGTTACTCCATTCGAGAATTTTATTATTCCGGTTATGCGTTACCTATAATTAATAGATGTTTAATCCACGTTATATGCGTTAATATTATTCTATAAGCCGTTAATTGATCGCCGCGTGTACGATAATCGTAGCTTTAATTTTAGTACATATGTATATCATCTTCTTGTTCGAATACAGAGGCATTCACGGATAAGTGTTTACTTCATCCTAGATAAAGTTGGATCGCGTTGCATAAAGTGAAGAAATCAGGTCAACTATTGAAAAATTTCCACACGACCCGACAGATACATAATATTTGTCAGCACTCTTCCTTGTATGCCAATACAGATTAATTAATGCAACGATTAATTGTATTATAGATAAATGTTATATAATATGTGTATAAGATTTTACTATTTTCCACGTTATTAAGTGTACAAGTTTAGAGTTCCTTATTAAATGTAAAGAGAGAGGGAGAGAGAGAGAGAGAGAGAAAAGAAAAACGTCGTTGTTAAGCAAGTTACACAATATTCGATTAATAGAAATTATCCGACGCGGCGTCAAACATAAGGAGCGAAAAAAATGAAATTAAAGTTAAACAACGATATCTTTCGAGTACATAAATTGATTCTTATCGCTCTTAAGTACACGTTCTTTTTATTACGCTAGATATAATTGAAAAATTCGCGAAAACCGATAAAACAAGGTGAAACTGTTTCGTAATTATTACGTTAACCCAAAGCGATTCGAGTATTTATCGATTATACCAGTAAAAATCGGCACGTACGGAAACGATACGCTACATTTTATACGTTGCAAATGAAATCTCTATCCTTATCGCACCACGTAATTGATCGAACCACTGATAGTGGTCGTTATCGATAACGCGGGGCTATAACCATACAGTCGCGTGAAATTCGAACACGTCAAATCAAAACGTGTACCGGTAACACTTGCGATTGCAGAAAAGAAGAGAAAGAGCCTTTAACAATGGCGAACGATGCATTTCATCGATGAGACTCACGTCAGCCACCTTTCATTCCCTTTAAATTACGTACTCGTCGGTGAACCGTCTGTCTATACGTCACTAAATGAAACGTTGACGCTGCCGAGACCTGAGCGAAATATTCGCAAAACTGGGAATATCCTGGTTTTGATTTTCTTCTCTAGCGGTGTTCTCAACGATTTGATTCGTGCTCGGTGCACCCTCGTGTCGACGGAATTTTCATCGGTGTCAGCGAAACGATCGAGTCGTTCCGGGTAAGAGAGGAAATATTTGGCTGTATTTTCGTGGCTACACGAGCGAGGTGTCTCCATGTATTTCGATTCGTTCGATTCTATTCGCAGTGCGATCTTCCAATTGAAATAGAGAACAGCCGTTTGTCTTTGTTCGCGTCTACGATCGGCAGACGGTAAATCGAACGTGGATACTTGCGCAAAAGAGATAAACAGAGAGATACTAGCAGCTAATTAGAATCGAAGAGGAATCGAACCGGTGTTTGGTCACTCGTTTCGCTTCCTTCGGCTTTCCACGGTTTATATCGTATCGAATGGCTCTTTTCCAGATTCGCAATCGCAACTGTTTCTCGAGTACGCGTGGAAACGGTCGTTGAATCGTTCCATTTTATTGGCCATACATCGTTTTAGAACCAGCGTTTCATTCGTCGTTTTGTTTTTTTCTTTTTGTAGAATTTCTACATCTCCGTGAACCAAATTCTAACCCGATACAAATGTAAACGATAGCTGGTGGAATTTTGAAATGCTTCCGCGATAATTCTAATTCGAACGAGAATGACAAGTTTTAGAACGGACTTCTCGTGCAATTTCCTCGATTAAATAAACGTTGCGATAGAGGGTAGACAGTGGCCTTTTAAAGCAAAACCAGGCAGCGACATTTGTCATGTGCAGACGGAGAAAGCAACGAGAGGACGGAAATTATACCTATTGCCAGAGGAAGCATCAGCGGGGATAGAATCATTTCTCCGTTCTGTTCGTTAAGTAGGGAACGGTAATTTCATCGAACCAACTCCTGCGTTTCCGACGCCCTCATTATTGTTTCTATAGTCGCATACCGCGCTCTATTTTATTTACAATGGCGAGTATCCGCGGATTTGTCAGCCATCCGTAAGGATGCATGGTACGAAGAGTAACTCTCGACCGACGAAACACGAATCAACGTTTACCGAGAGGCTCTTCAGTTCTATAAGAACATTGTTCTCGCATTAAAATTGAATCTTTCTTGAAATTTATTTGTTCGTACTTCGTTAGAAAATTATGTATTACAGATTAAAGGTATCTCTTAAATTGTACAGTATATACACTAGTTGGATCGATCTAGTGGCTCTCGATTAATTCACAAAACTTTGCTTTTACGCGGAACAAAAAGGAATAAAAAAGTAGATAAAGAGAGAGAGAGAGAGAGAGAGAGATTAAGGGAAGATATATATTTTTCGATGAATCAAACAAGTATTAAACTCGCATTAACGTTATTAACGTTCATCTGGCTGATCGAGGATTCGGCTCGAATTAGCGTGAATATTAAGGAGCACTCGGACCGAATTGGCTACGTGACAAGACTCGGTTACCTCCGGTCGACAGGAATTTAGGATGGAAAAGAGGCGAAGACAGGGATTAAGTCTCATCGATTTCGTTCGATACAGAGGGACACGTTATTAGCTCGGCTGGATTCGCTGCTTTACGAGAAGAATGGGGAATTAGACGGGGTTGATCTTGAATTAAACTTTCGAGAAAGTACGGAACGGAATCTCACGTGGCGCCGGGATTTAAATACGGAGGAGACGATTTATCGGCTCCATTTGCACGGCAGCGGATTTTCATTTCTACCGTCGAACAGCGGCAAGAATCGATCAATAAGGAGAAATCGAGATCGGGGGTGTGGCATAAGCTAGCGATCAAATCGAGACATGTTTCATTCACGATTTATAATGTCGTTTCTGATCGAGCGTGCGTACCAGAAATTTGTTGTCGACGATATGAAACCGGTTCTCTTGCATTTCGATCGGCTTTCGCGCTAAACGTTGCTCTTTCATATCCGATTCGTTGTATTCGTATACCTACAATTGTATCGATATTTTCGGGAGGGGAGGAAATTATGAAATTAGGTGAGAAGGAGAATCGTAATTATTTTGAATACGGTTGAAAAGAATGTTTCGTTCGAACGAACAATAATTAAGCTACATTGTCCAGCGTAATAATTAAATACAAATTATAGGAGCTTCGTGTATTATATATTATAAATTGTGACATTGCTTATTAATAAAGCAATAAACTGATCGTTCAGAAAATTATTTGATATTTATCCGTGTTATGTGAAAGCCAGTATTTTAATCAAATCCTTCGCGAAACGCATACATCATCGCTTGTACGTTACGAAACATTTAATGCAATTAAGATATGCATAAATGAATGCTGTAATTACAAGATGAAATTGGTGTTTAGTCACCGCGTGTATTATTACCAAGAGTAGGTTATGCTCACATCGAGATATTTTATTAAAGCCTACGTTTAAAATTAACAAGTGTTTCATGGCTTATGAAACGTAGGCGTCAACTGATCGATACAATTGTCGTGTGAGATATTTTTATACCTAAACGTTCGCGAATATCATTAGAATAATGCGCGCGTCTATTGTTAAAGAAACGCGAAACAACCGAGAATACTTGGCCAGGACTATCGAGGGTACTTCTGTAACGTAATATTTTGCAAATCTCGAAACATCGTATTTCCATATTCTTTCTAACGAAGGAAACGATCGGTCCGATTAAATTGGTTCCCGTAATCTTTCAACCTCGTCGAACCTATAATGGCTCTTTAGTTTCGAACTAGTCCGCGAGATAGACAAATTATCCGTGTTGTTAACGACGGTAGACACAATGATGGATCGATGATCGATGTTGTTTAACTATGTATCATAACGATATCAATTTTCCATCAATTTACATGGAATCGATGCAAAGGATATCGTTTAAGGCGCCGCCGCCGAGACAGGCGTAACTCTTCGAACAGGAATTATAGAAACTTGAAGAACCGATACGAAACAAAAAGTATAAACTGTTTCTCTTTATTTTCTAATCTTTTTCACACGATTCTCTGTGAATTTCGATTAAAAAGTATTTCGATTACACGATTTCGATTACAATTACGATTACGATTGGGAATAGAACGAACATTGCAGGAAAAGCATTCAAAGTTACCGATTGATTTTATAAAATTCCCTCGCGGAGAGGATCCTAGAGGACCTAGACTGGTAGAAGTAATGGGCGCGAAATTATTCCAAGCGTTTTACTGGCGCATAGGGAACTGTCGCGAATACAGGTAACCAAGCGAATCGGAAAACCGGCTACGTACTGCGAAGCTTTAGTTAAACTTGGAAACAACTGCTGTCATTTGCAGATGCGCTCACCGACCGGGCGACGTTCGCGGAATATACATCCTTACTTTGGAGAATAAGAAAACGTGGCTGCGTAGTCTCGGTGCGTGCACCGAGTACCAACATAGTGCGTGTTTACTTCCTTTTTCATTAAAACGCATGCACTTTCAAGATTAATTTCCACCGGTTGTTTGACCATTTAACGTTATCTCGATCGATCAATATAAATCTTTCACGGAATTAACGTGATTCGAGGCGCGAGTACACATTGATTACGTTGATCATATAGACAAGTCGGTCCAATTGATCATCGAACAATCAACGACTTAACAAACAGGTATTCTGTTTTTAATAAGCAGATAACGATCTGCTGTTCAAACTTTCGGACGATCGACAAATGGCAAAATACGACAGAATGCAAATGGCCTGTTCCAGTACCGAGAAATCTCTCGTCTTTGTGTGCGTAAGTTTATCCGTGTCGGTGTGCCAGTTACCCAGCCATTAGCCAGTGCATACAATGCGTCGGATGCACTTGTAGAGAACGATCGCAGCAGGCTTCGCGACACGACACGAGACCGTTCCGCTCAATGCTGATTCTCTATCGACCTTCTTCGAGCACCTTCCCGAACATATCTCTCTTCAGTCGGCGACAGTAAGTCGGGTTAAGGGACTAAACCGAGGTTTTCTCTCTATTATTATTTAATTTGTACTTTACAATTTGCCCAGCTGGACATTTGGTAAATTTTTCTAGCTTAATTAAGCCGAAGTGTTTCATCTTCGGAATGGTTGTTTCGCTATGGTCAACGATTTTGAGTTCTGGTCTATTCGGTATGGAAATTCCTGTTCAGAGTTTGTTACGTCCGGTGACCCTTTACGTCACCCAGAATCTACCCCTCGGTCGAGGCGGCCATTAGCCGTGCAAATATAATTAGTCGGGTCGCAATAATCCTAAGGAACTGTATTAAAACTAAGCACTTGTATTTTATCGTTAGGGTCCTTAATCGTTATAAAATTATTGCTCCATTACGTACAAAATGGGAAGGTCGCGTTTTTCCCATGTTCAACGGTCATTTCCGCGAGTAGTGGGGCGACCAGTAGTGGGGCGACCAACACCCAGCAATAGTTTTCCTCTGCGACAGTGTAACGTCAATTCACATCAGAGACCAGGCCACACACCGCGGACAGGATGGCAACCCAGATGTCTGCACACCCTTGGCCCGTACCCTCAGTAGTCTTAAGTACCCACCAGGGGTCTTGGAATTTTCATAGTTAAGGTCCTTCGGAGAATTTCTTGTCTTAGATTTCCCTTTACGTTTATTGTCTACCACGTGTTAGCTTAGAAAGTTGGTTTTCTCCACATTTGGTATGTTCCGTTGGCAACTCTCTCGCGAGGGCGGCTAAAACTCTTCCTGGTCCATCAACCGTCTTATTATCCAATCGGAGACGGTGTCTACTGTCCTCACTTCCTTAACCTTAAAATTGTCATTAACAAATCCGATAGTCCCGTGTCCTCAGACACATCCACCCCTAGCCTTCCTCAGACACAGTATCGTCAGTAAGACCTACTTATTCTATATCCTTAGAACAGCCAACGTATCTTCACCGGTCTCTACCGTTATAACAATCGCGTACTTAACGTATCATCGTAATTAAGTTTTACATAACGTAGTTGGAGTGAATTGTGATTTATGTTAATTCAGTGTGTATTACATGGCGATTGCTGAATTCATAATAAAGTTTAATTAAAACAAAATTAATAGTTGTGTTACGACTCAGCTATTTTATTTCATCAACCAACCCTTAAGTTTACGTGACAACAGTGTGACATCAATCACATCTCAACCTACATCAGTGATAAGACATCGACCGCTGACTTCGGATTCCTTTGGACACATCACCACCTTATCATCATAGCATACACCAAGGCTGTGACGCACCTTAGTCCACATCAGAGATAGGATATCCGACCTTCAGACACTTTTCTACATCATAACCTACACCTAGCCCCCCAACATCCTAAAACTAAAACGTATATAAACCGAGACTTCATCCAGCTCGGGCAGTTCTTGTTCTTCTTCTAGTTGCTGTACTCATACAACCCCTTTTCTCCGGTTCGGTGTTATTCTTGTAAGTGTTAACATTTATAATAAAGTTTTATAAAGGAAAATTAGTAGTTGGGTTCACGACTCAGCCTTCTTACTACACTCCAAGTACCAACTTTACGTGACAACAGCGTCGTCACCGAACTTCACTGGTTCATCGTCCTCAGATCGGTCAATATCTACATCTCTTGACTGGTTTTCCATCTTTAGATCAGTCATCTGTTTAACTTATATCTATACGCACCGAGCGTAACTATTTTGTCTACAAGTTCGTGGAATAAAGAGTATGGTACTTTATAACCTGTTATTCTCAGTGTTATAATTAATTCAACCACCTCTATTATCCTAACCGAATTAGGGGATCGATCACTTCGTGGTATCGATTATATAATCGTAACGGGAATTTACGACTCCCGTTGGCGCGCTTCCTCGCGGTCGCGTCTCTCCGCGAACGATCGAACAGGGTTTATCGTTGTCCTTAATCTACGATACAGATGACACATCTGCTATTTTTTGAAATTTCCCACGTTACACGTTATAAAGTTTACAAATCTGATCACATCGAGAAGGTAATTGGTATATTTTAAGCACTCGTCGTGTCATAAACTTTGACATCTGATGAGAACTCGACGATAGTCCAAGGACGACGCCGCCAACTGGACGTTAGACCTTCGACCAGGGACGCACAGATTACCACCTCACAAGAGACGTTGACGAAAACACATCCCCTAGACTGACAGAATATAAACACCAGGAGCTTCGAGGGAAATAGACTCATCATGCACTCGCCTATGTTTAAATTCTGCTACTTGCGTTTCATATTCTTACGTTTATACCAAACACTTTAAATAAACATACTAATCGCAAGCTTACTAGAAATCTTTAATGTACCTTGGACGTTAGTATCGTTCAAGGTTGGCGACCTCAACAGAACAGTTGCAACTTGACCGATGGCCACCTAGTTGATAGGTCGCAATAGTCTCTGATATAGAATCCTATAAAACTCGTTCGTTGATCGAGAACCTACACCAGAAATTTTGTAAAATGCTCGTTGCTTTTTTTTTGCTGCTACGTGTAAATCACGCGTAACATGCTGTGAATCGAGTTGTAATCCATGCAAACCTGCGATTTGACCGCGCGTAGAAATCGATTCGGTGGTTCGAGTAATTTTTGCGGAAAAATGCCGCCACGTGACGTTTGCGGAAGGGTGGAGGAGGAATTGGTTTGTCGCGGAGGATCGGTTGTTTGTTGCACGGTGGTTTATCGATCTTCCTGTCATCGTTTAACGGTTAACCGCCGTTTAACACTTGAAAATCAGTCGGCTGCCAGGGCCCGGCAAACAACAATTTAATTTCCCCGTTATTTACTTTCGACACGGCTTAGTTACCGGTGCCAGACGATCGATCCTTTTTCCCGCCAAGATCGAAATACTCGACAAGGGCTCTGTTATCACGCGAAATGCGATCGATTCGCGTGGCGAATGTTATCGGCTAAAGAAGAACTTAAAGACAATCCGCGCATTTCTGTTACTCGTTGTTATCAGATAATTCGGCAGACTCGATGGAGCTGCGAGTTGATTTATCTCGCGGCTATTAGTGAGCCGGACACTTCGAAACGCGATTTTTATTGACATATCGGTTATAAATGATTTTGAAAACCAGTTTCTTATTTACCCTATGTGAATCAACATGCCTTCACGCGAACGCTAAACTATGCACATCGTGAAAACTGCGTTCTTTCTTGTATCGAGGAATCGATTAACCTTTCGCAGGGTCTTCGTTTCTTTCTAAAAGAATTTCATTAATTGGATGGCCACGGAAAATGGATGGCCATTAATTAAGAGCGATTTTAGCCTCGTGAATGAACATCGTTTAGTCACGATACGCGAGTCAGCGATCAATGAACAGACCCGAAAGAAAATTATGCTAGCGGAATCGTTGTTCCGTACGAATAATTCATACAGAACGAAACGAGAATAAACGTAGCCTCTGGCGTGCAATAGGGATGGGCAAAGAGGGCGCAGAGGTGGGAAACGACGTAGCCATTACTATCGGAAATTGAAACGGACTGAATTTATTCGGTCACCCTCGCCTTCCCTCTCGTAGATTCTCGTTTAGCTTCTCCATCGTTCCTGCCGTGCAACGAAAATATTATACCGATACACGCGGATCGAAGAGGTTGATTGTACGGAAAATTTCGGGAACATCCAGTGGAAACTTCGAAGCACTGTGAAACCAGAGTGCAAGAACACTGGGAACTGATAAACCACTCGAACGTTCGGATTGCTGGATAGCGGTTTCATGTCAAGATCTTCCAATGAAAACATGTTTTCGAATTTATGCTCACGTAAGGAATACCTCGCGAGAATGCTGGCTCATCGGATTACTCTAGCGTGACACGTTCTATCTTATCGCCGGCAAAGGTATCTTTTATACTTGTTTGTCTTTGACTCGTGAAAACGAATAGGGAAACAACGAGACAGACACGTTGACGTTAATCGAACAGCGAAGAGATCTTATGTCAACGATGATCCATAGAATCCGTGTTCTAATCAGAACGAGGGTGCATGCCAAGAAACTAACGATGAAAGCCGATTGACATAAACCGCTTTGCTTGATTAGAACACGTCTTAGTGGAACGTGATCGCGTCTGATCGAATATTGTGCAGCATCGTCGATTCCTTGAGGAGTGCAGGTCGCGAACTGCAGCAATTCAATCAGTTTCCTTGCTCCACCCTTGCACCAACTGATGGAGAGGATTGTCTAATTAGATTAATCCACCGAATATGTCTCGAGGTGAGCCTCACACGTAGGCATAACGATCCATCACCGAATAGAGGGTAACAGAAAGGGAGAGCAGATAGATAGATAGATAGATAGATAGAGAGAGAGGGAGAGAGAGAGAGAGAGGAAATGGCTTGGCATTTAATTCAATTTCAAAGCCGCGGTCTAATTGGGCTGACTCCGATATAATGAACGATTAATTTTAATCGATTCGGTGCTGTACCGGCGTCAGAAAGGCGTGACTTGGCAAGTCGCTTCTTTGTGAATCCGATCGTGGCACATCGCATATTGAACTTCGGTAGGAAACGCAGTATTCGCGAAAACCAGTTTAATCCGCTTTCGGCTTGCCAATGTCTTCACTTTGCACTGATAGAGAACTGCGTCTAATTTCATCGACTACGTATCCTTGCCAAAGCCGCAAGTGGTAATTCCGCGCAAACGTGCTCGAATCTATCAATTGTTTGCCATTGTACGCGCTTTGACTTAACCGGTTACATTGCTATCTTTTCCATCTATTACTCGCAATAATTTTGGCAATTTTATTTTTGCTAATTCCATTCTATTCTTCTAGAATTTCCACCGTGTTTTCAATTGGCGATGAAACGAAATTTTTTTCGCCCACGTCTCCTTTAAGTCTTCCAAGGATAAAGAACATGTGGATATCGGTTGGCGAAAAATAGGTCGTCGTTCGCAGGAAGCCTCGCAGGCGTCGATCTTCCGGACTCAAATTGAATATATTGCTTGCTGCTTAGAACCGAAAGGATGTATCTAATCAAATCGATTCTCGTTTCAGTGAGAATTCGTCCTGCGGCAACTTGAATACACGAACGTAACGATCGATCATGTATCTCCGCTAGGTATTCTCCGTTTAACCTGCTTCCCGTCGTTACGCCGACGAAGACAGGTCTCTGAGGATGGCAGCAGTGATCAAGATTAATCGTATGTAAATTACCCAGGTGCCGCAGGGAAGATCTCTCGAGATTCAGGGACACGTATGACGCTGTTTCTCACGACGATAGAATCATCCGAGATTTTGGTAATTGAAAGTAGGCCCGGCAGATTATGCCGTCGATGCCTGACAAATCTTTGCCCATTTGCATGGCACGTTGTGATCTCGTTTCGAATGCGGAACGTAGCTTCGATTCATCGGCCAAGCGTTGCTGCTCTTCGTTACGCGCGAATTTAGAGACGTGGAAGGCGTCTCGTTGCCACGAATTGCTTCCATCTTTTTCATTAGACCCGGTGCCATTGTTTCGTGTAATTGGAACATGTTCGTCTCGTTAGTTACAAATTGCATGGATCTTTGAATATCATTAAATTGGAGCATATTGTTAGAATTTAATCTCGGAATTAAGATTAATAATCTGTGGAAGACACAATGTTTGTGTTGAAATAATATTATTTGGGATATTTATTAAACAATTATTACAGGAAATATAAGTGAGTGTTGTGGAATGTAGACAGTTGACTAGTTATTCTCAGACTCACTGACTTAGTTACTCATGGCCCTTGAAAAGGTTTTGAAGTAAAGAGCGTGACCTGAGTAGATATCTGTGTGGCGTCACATGTGCCACGGAACCTTCTAGTAGCTTCTCGACGTGCCCAATTTTCCATCCATATCCTTACGCTTCTTCCGCCGAATTCTCAAAAGAGCATGCACGTGTTAGCCGTCGCGGTACATCTCACGAACGCACGCTAGTGGGGATATCGGTAGGGAAGAATCCGTTCGATCAATCACCTCATCTGTATGCGATTAATATCGTTGTATTCTAACACATATGAAATGTCTTATAACTCTAAAACATATTATCTACAAAACAGAATGCACAGAAATTTCACACGCACCAATCTAATGATTCGATGCAGGGAAATGGGCAACCCCCCAGCAATTCTAGATGACGAGGTGGGGGTAGTTCTAGATCACTTGGGTGGAAGGACAAAAAAAATAATTGGGAATACGAGATTCATTTATTATGGTGGACCATCGCTACAAAGCTACAGGGTTTAATTCAATTTTTTCTTAAATCGTTTCGATGAAAGTATTGCAGTATCGTGGACAGATTACCTAAGAAACATAGGGCGAATCATAAACAACGTTGTTGATATTATGGAACACGTACGTGGTGGGGCCATGAGAGAAGACAAAGGGATATTTAAAGGAGAAGGACGAATTAACAGGCAGTCGTAACTTGAGAGTCGAGTTGTAAGGAGTCGTTAACGAGTTGTGAGGCGTCGAGAGTTGAGTTGCCGAGTTATCGTGAGTTGTAAACTATTAGTTGTGAGTTGTAAACTATTAGTTGTGAATTGTAAACTATTAGTTGTGAGTTGTAAACTATTAGTTGTGAGTTGTAAACTATTAGTTGTGAGTTGTGAATTATCCATTTACTTGTTTCAGTTATAGCACATTATCGTATTTAGTTTACGTTAAATAAACATCGTTTCCTGTTTAATCCATTGTAAATAGATCCGTCTATCAATAAACCTATCATATAGGACAGAAATCATTGAAAGTCCTAATTTCTAATATTTCTGAATAAATAAATCCTATAGTATTAAATATTAAATTATTCAAACGTTTCATTTTTACGGATTGTACAAGGTCAAACGAATGGATAAGAGATTTATTCGTATTTGTAATTTCGTGTTATTTGTGATATTAATTTCACATATATCATATTGTTATAAACCTCAAATTCTTTATCCTTAGATGAGAAGCGTATGATATTAATATAAATTTTTTACGTTAAACTTTGACTTTTTACGTCTAACAGATTTTGATAACGAAATTCGTGGGCCCGTGTAATCCGTTTCATGGGTGATTCGCCTTATCGCACAGATAAACTTTAGTGAAATGTATGCCAGGCAAGTGGGTTAAGTGATCGGTCGAGTTACCGAATCGAGAAGGCAAAAGTGTACCGGTAACGAACGAAGGCGTGACTTATTCATAGAGGACTCCGTCGTTCTGTGATCCTGACCGCGAGTGAATAACCGTAACAACGGATAAATTACGGGGACAGTATACGATGGTTCGCGTTTGCAAAATGCATGAAACGTCGCGTGAATTTCGTTTCGTCATACTCCATGGCTTTCAATGCCGTTGAATATTTCAACGCGTTAATACCGGTCGAATTAACGATATTTTTTCCACTGCCCTCCGATTTTCCTATCCTTTTTTCACGTTGTCCCTTTTCCCTGTTTCCTTTTTTCATATTCGTTCGCGTTGTTATCTAGAATCTGCTCGCACAGCAGTAAAATTTTTCGCGGCGTATCCGCGCGTACAAGCTGCGGCTGTAACGCACAAAATATACGGCCATTGAAATTTAATTACGAGCCGGTGCTAACGTGACGCGTATTGCGCGGTCCCGAGGTAGAATCGACGGTTTTTCGGATGGAAACGCGTGCCTTTTAGCGTTCAACCCTCGTGACTCGATGATTCACGGCCGATCGATTCCGGCAACCGGTGTTATACGAGCAAACAATGGTGGATGTGATCGTTATAGCTGCAGAATTTTGAAAGACATTGTGTCACGGCTTCTTACTCGTATCAAACTCGTAGATACGATCGAAAAACAAATTAGCGGTAGTTACGTAAGCAGTCATCCGAGGCTCGAGAATTTTACGTAAGTATGGTTCGTGCTGATTATAGATAATACGAGACTTTCTTGGTCATTGAGTTCCTTGGCATCCTCGGTCAGTGATGTAAATTGATTTGCAAAAAATATTACCATGAGTCGTGGATCGAATAGGTTTGTCCGTCTCGTAATTTATTTTACACGCTTCGAACGAACGATTCTCTGGAAAAGCAATCAACCTTGAGAGCCATCGTTCACGACGATCTTGAAACGATTACGTGTTTCTAGCGAGAAACGCGATAACTCCATTTCAAACAACACTTTTGCTAATGCCTCGATGATCATCCGAATCGTGGAGTTTTCAGTGCAGCCCTGTGACGTCAATATTGTTATCTAATTGAACGTAAATGGAAATCGTAAACAACCAAATTCGATTCGCCTTTTATCACGTTACACTGGATTTTCGACGAAATCCCTTTTTCCTGTAATAGGCAATCGTTGTAGCGGGGTTACCGTGTTAGTCGCTGGCCGAATTTATTTCGCGATAAACCACGTGGCGTTATTATTTTACTCCCCCATTCATTAGTTCGCCGTTTGTGAAAATTGTTTAGTCAGCTGCGAACACTAGTAATCAGTGAATTATCGCAGTTACTTATTAGCGAATAATTGAAATCCGAATTACGTAATTAAACTCGTGGAAATTTTATTGTCAGTCGGAAGATACTACTCGACTCCCATCAATCTCCTTGGTTTTACAACGCGGTCTGCGTTTTCCTCCTTCGTTGATTACTTCTTTTCTGCAAAGATTAGCTCGCTATTCTTGAGTCTCAACGACCGTTTCTTTGCTTACCGCAAACCGTCGACTTATCAGTTCCTTATGTAACGTGTCGAAAACATTTGTCATTTTTATATAGAAATCGTATCATGGTTTAAAATAGCACTCGCGTCCATTTGCATCGCGTCGCTATCCCTTCTATCGATCTACATATTTTCAAACATTTTCCGATGAATCAGCGATTCTTTTCCAAGATTTTCCACTCGATTCATCGCGTGCAGAGTTAAATCGCATGGATCTCGTTCGATCGTTCCGGATTCACGGCAATCGATCATTGTCTTCCACTTTTTCGCTCACGAAAATCCTTAACCGTATAGGAAATCACGTTGAACGTACAAAGAGAAGAAAATGTAATGTTCTTTGTTGTGTTCCACGCGTTTCGGTGTGCACGGTTTCGTGGCAGAACCTGACACTTGCGATGGCATGCACACCGGCGGTGAGCAGACTATAGGCAACGCACACATAGGCAAGAACGCAACATGGCAACCGTGGCAGTGTGGCAGGACGTAGACGATGGTTATACGTAGAAGTTCCAGTGGCAGGGGGTCAGTGTAAAACGGCCTTCTGTCCGCAACGTGTCGAACGTCGTTTCTATAAGCGAGTCAGTTGCCGCAGTGTCACTCCAGTTCGTTTACAAACACGTCCCACAGCCAGAAACCGGAGTGGATCGTTTCGTCGTTTGGTAACACGACAGAAAGTGTCGAAACGTTGTGGCCATCGTCGATAAAACACGCTGACTCGCAGTGTACGAGGATTAAAGGTAAACCGATGGAGATATATAGGGGCTGGATCGCGATTTCCACCAACCGGGACACGCGCCACATACAAAAGTATTTCCGCGTATTTTCTGCACGTTGCTCCGTATCAACATCTACCGCTTTCCTTCTTTTCCAGTTGCTAAGCAACGCGTTACTCCTGTTAACGAATTCTCGGCATTCCCGTCTTTTAAATGCAACCGAGACTCCATTTCGTTAAACGTTGATCTTATCGGTCTCTTCGAGACATCTCTTCCCTCTTAGAATTTTCGCCCGAAAACAGCGTACAACGCGTGATTTGATTCAAATTTCATTGGAATATCAGCCTTTTCTTATAGCGTTGTTTATTCAGACATAGCACATACGACACTTTGGTCAGTATAGCGGTACTCAGCATTGGTGACAAAATTAGGCGTTCTCTCTAGTAGCTTCCAGAAACATGCTTCTCTCTTCGTTGAAAACACGAGCCTCTTATTTCTCCGCAATACTCGCTGTGTCGATTCTCTGTGTAAAAGATCTGTCAGATGTCGAAAATCGAAGTCTGCGTTGTCTAGATTTTGCTCAAAGATCGTCTCTTCGTAGAAGAAAGTTTTTTCCCGTACGAATCTCGTAAAATTTCGTCAACAAATTCCTCCTGCCCCCTTTTTATTTTAAAAAACGACGTATTCGAGCGTAGGGCACACTGATTGTTACGTCGTCCTACGATGTTACGAGTGTTTATGTTTTCATTCGCGTGTTAGGTGTTTTCGTGGAATTTAAAATTTGGTGAAACCTCGAAACCAGTTACACTAGCCATCGCGCAACACGACCAGGTAAAACTGCTCTGTGTTAGCTTCGCGTATGATACTTCGGTACACTTGTATGCGTGACTCGTCCCATTGGTCGTATTTGACCTGGTCGAGCCAGGTAGCACAGAGTGTTACCAGTTTTAGTCTTGGCTCTGCTTTAAGGATGCACGCAACGCCACCGGTTCTACGACGAGATATCGATTTTTCAGAATCCGCGTGGCCGAAACATGTGCGCTTCCGGTTTGAATCTCGCGCGTTCTATTTCGCCGTTGTTCGTATACTTTCTGACTCGTATTTTTAAACGAGGTCATTGTTATCACTGATCGTCGCCTAATCCGATGACTGTTTCCAGAGGAATTTAAAAATGTAACAAAGGTCGCCTGGTTGGCCTCAAGGTGGGGAGAGCAGTCGTAACTATGTCGAGCGTGCTGTCCACGAATAACTATTGAAAAATTAGAAACACTTATATCTAAATTAAGAAGTTATCCATATGAAAATAAGTAATTAGACGTAACGAAATATCGTGATATTCTCGACGACATTGTACTGCGCAGCTTTAAACACGAAGCGTAATCGGTGACACGGTATACTATTGGTATGTGGACTTTCGAAAGAAAAGTTTCGTCGATTCGTTTGCGAACACGTATGGCCGTGATACAAAATACAACGGACATTTTTCGAATAGCGTTGGATGGAACGAAGCGTTTGGGATTATAGAAAACCGCGCTTCAATCGTGTTTAGAGCAGCGAACGTGTAAACATTCGCGATTCTTTACCTGATTGGAATTCGTGTGCGATGCATCGTCGCATAAAATGAAATTCGTATAGCAGAATTCGACTAGAGTAAAATAAAGAGACATTGCGCGAGAGATTCCCGTTTCTACGTATTATATTATTTTGTTAAATGTGTCGAACACGGAGAATCGCGTTCGTCGAGCGCTCCAAAACGCGATTCGAGCGCGTGGATATGGCCTTCGTGCAGAAAATAGCCCGCCGATCGTGAATCACGCGAGATAGCAGGCTCGCGAGCAGCTTTTCGATCGTCGAAACAGAAGGAATCACCTTCAGAGTCGAACGCGCTTTTATCTAAAGGTCTACAAACAAATCTTACGTCAGCTTGATAGCGGGGTACAAAGGTAGCTGCACGCCAACTTTGAAATTCACCAGCTTAAGCAACCATGTTATTATCTTAAACCCAGCCCATTTTACAACAACGTAGTGTTCGCGACATTCAAACGTAGCTTATACGTCGACTTGCAGTTTCAAAGAGTATACCGCGTGGTGTACAACGTCAAATTGGTTCTTCTGCATGGACGAACGATATCTACGTATCTGCTGTTTACAAAGTAGAAGATTCTTCGGAATATATAATACAAGTTTCTAAAGAATCTATTCTTGACCGAGGTTTCAGGCCAAGTGTCGCGTTGTTGCGATGCTTCGGCTTACCAGAAAGCATTATCGCTTTCCCCACTCCGAGCAAGACCCTTACACAGCATTCGTTTCAAGTTTCAAGGCCTAGGCAGCATGACATCAGGTCATTTGCCATCACCCATTTACACATACTTGAGTTTCGTTTTCCGCGTCTCGAGTTTGACGCCAGTCTGCTTAATCGATTCAACTTGGTTTTCCACTTTACACGATGCTTGAGTAATGTTCCGTGGGCGAGAAAAACGTCGTACGAACGCGCTCCAAAATCTTACGTAAGCGGCAAGATACGCGAAAGGCGGTGCACATTATCTCGACGGTGCAAGAGATTTTTCTGCCAGCGTAATGGAGCAAGGTAAACGAAGTCGATTAGTTGGCTGGAAACGCGTGGACGCGATTCTATCCGTTCATTGTCATTCCCGGCAGATGAATGGCCGCATATTTTCCTCGCGGAACCCTATATCCCGTGGAACGTTGCTCTGCTGGCGAACGTGTACCGCATGGGAACACCCGTTCTATGTACTCTCGCCGTCATCATGAACGAGCTATTCTCTGCGACGTTCGAGTTACTTTGCGCGTGTACGCGTCCGCTCCTCTTTGATCGGCCAAAAATAAAAACGCCCGAGGTGAGTCGAGAGAGAGACATGGGTGAAAAGAGAGCGTCTCTTGGGTGTTGCGAGGCCGCGCGTACCCGTCACGGTCGATCGGAAAGTTCCGTGGTGTCTCGTTCGAAACGCGTCGTTTCATTTAAATACGAGTCGTGTGTGTGTAGCTCTGCTTATGACACTACAGTCACCAGAGATGATTAACGTTTCTAAGACGCTTGGATAGCGAGAATTCTAAAGTCAAGTACGTTTATCACAAACGACGAGCGCGATGAATAAAAAAGCACGACGGAAACGAGCTAGGTTGGAACGATCCGATCGGCCAGGGACGTAGTATGCAAATCAAATTACGCTCGTAGCGATTTTCCATCGAAGGCTACCAACGTCCAGGCCGCATTAGCGGGATCGAAATTATTTAGAGGATCGATCGGGCCACGGGGCAATATTTTCCGCGATAATGAAATTTGTTGCCGGGCCAAGCCTGGCGATCCGTTCACCACGAAATTTATGTATATCCTGTGTTTCGGCCGCGATGCATCATTTTGCCCCTTGACAAGTAATTAAACGGCCTTTCTATGGCGATCGGGCGCGACTCCCTTTGAAAATGCAGGTTCGCGTGTTTAATTTAGTTTTTGAAACGCGCGGCGGGTACCTCCTCTACGAAAGAAATAAATCAACGTAAGCAAGCGCTCGATGATCAGTCGTTTTTTTTTTGCTTAAAAGCAATCGATATATATGTACACGACGATTCTGCAGATCTTCCGGTTTTTCATCGGTTTTTAAACGTGTCAGATTATACAAGACATTCAATTCGTATGCGTCTTTGTTTTACGTATTGGACGCGCTACCGTTGCATTCTATGAAACACTGGCTGATGAATATGCGACCGTTTCTTGGACGTTTCAAGACCAAACGAGGCTCTCACCTTTGCAACGTTTTGTAAGCATTTGCTTATAATAAGAATGACATCAGCGATCTGAAATAAACCGCTGCGTTACCCAAATCGACGTGTATTCTGTCGTTTACTTTAAATGGAAATATTCGTTATCTGTTTAAAGCTGAATTATTCAAGCGAATGGCGTTCAATTTTTCAGGAGAATTTTCAGTATCGGAACTAGATGACACTTTGCAAAAATCGCCTTCGTCGATCGTCTACCAGATTGTCAGACGTTCTATTCGAAAGATCGATGCTTCCTGTTGCTGTGTCTGGCTCGTATAGATGGAACGCGGGGCCTGCAGGGATAAACGTACTGCGCAACGTTTCATCGTCTATCTTTTTTCACCCTGTTTTTTGTACCTCGATTCTGCATCCTGCAGAAGTGCAGCCTTGAAAGCTAGCTCGCTCGCATCGCTCGTGCAGACAGTTTCTTCGTTGTCTTATTACAGATAACGATAACGCATACCGAGTCACGGAGGTAGATAAAAATACGAATTGCATCCTCCCCTTTGACGTTAATGGGCAAAGGTTTTATTGCTTGTGAAAATGACCAGCCGCCCGGTTCTTTGTCTTGCTTTCGAGCTTTTTCATTTACACTGACGCATCGCATGTTTCAATTAATAAATAAAACATTAATTCCGCCGTGCTATTGTACGACACCTGAATAATACATTTTATCTTCTAAAATTCCTGAAAAAGAAAAAAAAAGAAAAACATAGCACAACCGGTGCCCGGAATAAAATAATCGCGATAAGCGTCATGTAAAAAAAAAGAAAGAGAAAAACAAAAAAGTCAATGAAAAATAGGGAATATCGAGGAAAGTTTATCAAACAGGTAACAACTCGAACGATTTTGTATCGATGTAGAGTCGCGATGCTTTTTTCCCTCGCCCATCTAAAGTTACGATACTTTCTCTCTTTTTTCCGACTGCAAAACGGCGCGTTATCCCGTGGAGGGTAATAACGAATCTCTTGAACATGATCGTATGATGAAACTCGTTTCAATCGGAAGATTTCGTTCCAAGGTGCCGCGTGAAAAATGCAAACGCCAGTTAACGTGAACCGTGCACATGCATACGTATCTGCATACAACTCGATAAACTTATTGCACGAATGCGTTTAACAACTGTGATTTCCGACTCTGGGAATCGCGTATCGATATCACTGACGCATCCATGGCGTTCCGTGAAGCAACTGTTAATATTGATTTTCCGAGTTGCTCGTTATTCGATGTCCTGGATATTTCGATAAGCTCCTCTTTCCTGAACGTTGCAATAGTTACTGGAAATTAAACATCTGTAGTTTCTCGTGTAATCCCATAAGTTGCTCCATTTTTTTGATTGGTTGTAATTTTGAATCGGGTTCGGATCACATAAGAGAATTGATAGCTAAATCGAGAGATATTTGTATAAACTCGTTCGCTACATAGTCAACAATTAAGATCGCGATTCCTGTAAATACGTAGAGCCACTGTGAAAAATATTCGAATTATTGCCGTAACAAAGTTTTATAAATACGTTATGTGTATTATGTAAATCTTTCATGAAATTTCATTAGCATCGAAATGACACACGATTATCGTGACTATAGTGGTACAATTTAGAGCCAACGTAGATCTGTATATAAAGGTTACGAGACGTTTATTACAATGATATATCTAATAAAACCGTATCGTATATGTCGTACGAACAGTTCCCTTAAGTATGTAATTGCTAAATGTGCTAAAAGTGACTGAATGCGTTAAAATATCGTGTACCTTCTATGTACATTCTCGAATTTGTTTTAAACTCTACCAGTGTGATCGTCACAGTTGTATTTCAATGTTGTAATCATTTCTTTAACACACGTAGTATATTAAGGAAAAGTTTCCATAAGTGTTTAAATACTTTAATGACCTACTGTATATATGGAACATTAGTGGAATAGCCTTTCCCAAGGTAATTTGATAGTTTGATCGTTGGCGACTCGTAATCACATAGCCGGACTTCTAATATCTCGCGTGGTTTCCGTTTGTCGGTCACTCGAGGCTCTCACAAACGTAAACACTCTTCAATTTCACTCCATTGTTATTATAATATCCATTTACAAAAAATTATACGCGACTGATTTTCACTGTTGATGGATTATTTCTCAGAAGTCGAATATTATTCCTATTACGAATTTAGTCGGCAGGAAACGTCGATATGGCGCTCAATCGATCGAGTTTACGACCACGCATCCCAGAATTATCCAGCGTACGCAATTACGACTTCCCATTTAGCCACGTTCCCCCGGCTTTCCTTTCTTGCCGATGTTCTCGCGCAATTTTAGGTGGATCGATCGAGAAGTTCCGACCGCGTCCTAATGGTTGCCGCGTTAATACACGTGGAAGGGTAGCCTCTATAATTTGCGCGGCGTGCATGTATGCACGGAACAGGCGACCAGAAAACAAGCAGAGAAAATGATCGTCGGCCTAGTCGAGTCGGTGCTTTCGAGCGATTCGTTTCTTGCCTGAAAATTTGCACAGCTTATCGATCCTCCGCGGTTCAACGCTTTTGTACCAGATCCTTCCACTTCCGATTCGAAGGTGTAGTGTAGGTGAAACTTCTTATTTTAATTTCCTTCCAAAGACACTGGGGTATTCGTTTGGAGCAAATTGTTTTCAGATATTCGAAGTAATACTCGTTTACGATAAATCTACATACGTAGGACGTTTTCCACGTATAGCATATTCTCCACGTGTTCCGGCTCGTGTTTCGTTCGTTCGCCAGTTTCAACGTGTCAGTCCTCTTCAGCGTCGTGCCGCGATGTTTACAGAACGTCAGCATACTGTGAGTCGATGCAATAGCTGGGATCCGCTGCTATCGCGAAAGCTTCCGATAAATCTACTAGGTCGAACGAGTGTGAGCAACTTCCGGGTAAAAATCTACTTGCCATACGTAGGCCTTTAGAAACATCAAGAATAAAATTTCTTCTGAATAAACGTTTCACCAAGTACTCCGATTACGTCGATAAATCGTTGGTCCGAACCCACGCGTTGTTTTGAAAGATAGTGAAACAAGATCGGAGAAAACTATTCAGCGGTTTGGCAATCTCACAATGGGTCGGGAGATTCACCGGAGTCTACGAGGCGATCGATCGCGTTGTAGCGAAAGCTACGATCGGTGTGCGTGCACCTTTAAGTACATAGCCTGGAGATACACCATCGATCGTTGCAGAGGTCGACGTACTCGCGTTAGCTCGAACTTTCGTGCAATTTATTGTCCTGTTCTTAGAGCGAACGATCCGTTGTGTCGGATCGGAGTCGAACCTGAACCATGCTCGCGGTTGCTCGACCGATTGAACGCCATCTGCGAAGGTCAATTAGCGGTAAAATTCATTATGAAACGAAGCAAAAAGAGACTGCTGGAAGGAGCTGGCCAGAGTAGTACGGTTCGCTGGTCACGATAATCCTTCCTGAGAGCCGAAACTTCGAACGCGAGAACTTTACGAAATTTTCTGTTACGAAAATTAGCGAAGTCGCTAATCTAATTTTGTAACTTGTCTTTTTATCAAAGTTTAACGTATCTAAAAGCTTAGAACGTTCTATTCTTATCACGAGTATGGCACGTTTCGATCGGTTGTTTTTTATCTTTTCGTCGATGGTCGTCAATTTCCTGATAACAACAAGGTTATCAGTCGATCTCGATGAATTCCTTTTCCAGTTAAGAGAAGCGAAAGCTCGCGATGTGACGATTTCCCTCTGTTCTTCTGCGAAACCGGTCGCGCTCGACAGTATACAGTAGCTAAACAAGCTGCACGGTAGTTTTCTAGTGCCTTCATTGTTCAATGTCAGCGTTTCTTGTTCGACTCGGTCTAAGCTAGATGATAGGTAGACGCGTAGTGTATAGAAAACCAGAGAGGCTTTCGGTAAAGAAAAATCGCGTAACAGCCGGACTGCCGTTTTTCTTCGCGATCTCTATAGCTGCCAAGAATGCTACTTTCTTCGAGATATTTTCGTAAGTACGCTTGTTCTCGATGGGTACGAAAGAGTCGATCGAACTTCTTCCATTGTCTATGCATACGTAACCTCTGATACGAAAAGTTGAAAATATTTCATCAAATTCAACATTCTCTTGCCCTCAAAGAGAAAATATTATCGTTTCACTGAAATAATCTTTCGATAGAGTCCAGTAAATATTCCCATGCAAATGCAAGTGGAGGCAATACGGGATCCTAAAAAGGGAAATATTCCGTGGCAGACTCTTTCGAACGGTTCTCCATGTCTAGACGTACCTTCGTGTTTCATCTGCCCAAGGCGTCGTCGGAATTCCTCGCTCGGAGGGAAAACTGAAATTTTCTCCGACTACGGTGCACCAAAACTCCATTCCCCTTTTTCCAGTGTCCGCGTCGCGTCACAGCGTCGTCGCCTAACGGGTGGGAGGAGGGAAGCAAGGGGTGGGAGAAGGAAAGTTTCGAACACAGCCTCGAGGTGGCAAGCAACGGGATCCCGAATGATTGATAGGAACGGGCAACGTTGCACGTTCGTATCGTGATCCTAGGGTAGAAATATAAGCTGGCTGGAATAAAATTCGCGTTCACCTGTGCGATTCAGATGCAAATGCAGAAGGCACACTGGTTGTGCAACAAACTTTTAAAGACTTTCTCGTTCTGCCGCGTTCTTGGTGCGGTTAGTAACACGACTCGAAGGATACGAAAACAGTGGCTCTGCAGTCTTCGATGCACGCGCGCAGGCTCAAGAACGTATTCGAACATTTGTAGATGCGCTTTATGAATACATTATGTGCGTTACGCGACATATTTTGAAATTTCATTAGCGCTTTTATGAAATTCAACTATCACGAGTGTAGAGTCTGGAATCAATCTGAAGATATTTAACACCTTTCATACGCTTCAGATAGCTGTTCATGCTATATATTAATTTTTTATTAGATATACATGCAAGAGATATCCTTGCAGTAGATATCGCGTAGCCTTTGTATACGAGTACGTTTTCAGATCGGTTTCAAATTCGGCCAATATAGTCACGATAGCGTGTCTTTTTATAGTGTTAATGAAATTTCAAAACGTTTTACATAACGTATACAATATGCATGTAAAAGTTGTCTATGATACGAGTTGTAAATAATTAAATACATTCGTGAGCCAGTGTAGGCCTATAGATCTAAGTTAATACGAAGGTCTTGCTAACTATAGAACTTGTTTAATTGGTATATATTAGAAATTAGTCGTGTTTATGGAGTAGCACAGTTGGACACCGTTCACGAGAATTAAGATAAAAACATTTTTATTATCTCTATGGAGTACGGGCAAAACAATTCAATTGTCTTGAATTCTTCACTCTTGCTTTCCTTATTTTTTTCTATTAAGCCGGGTGGAGTTGAGATCGAGCTCGTTCTCAGAAACTCGGATTATTGACATTGGCATTTTTCTGTTTATATAGACTATCGCGCACGTTAATGGCTGCCAGGGTCGTCGGCTAGGAGCCGTTTAACGAAGTTTCGTGCTGCCAGTGCGATAATACAGCCCGTAACCGATGAGTGTAAGTATCAATCGATCGGGCTCATATTCATTCCCGATCCGCGGAATCTCGTTATTCGCGTAACGTTCCGGTTTTTATCCTTCGTGATCGTAGTTCGTCGACCTGTACGAGTTCATTGTTAGACGCCGCGTCGCATATTTCCGCGCGCGTGACGCGAAAACCACGGACAGCTCGTATGTTCGACGCGTTTTTACATAGCTCGTTGCAACGTCGATTTTTCGATTGTTTCGCATATGTTTGCCAATTCTTTTTCCATGTAACGAGGAAGGCACGAGAGGCGTTTCGTAAATACGAGAGTCAGTCGTGTCATCTCTCTAGCCGAGTCGACGTATCGAATTAAAACGACCCGGTCGAATTAAGTCTAATAAAACGCGGCCGGTTCTGCGTCCGAGGCGCGCTCATTTAGTTCGGTTAAATGATCGGATTCAGAGATGCCGCGTAGGCCGCATAAGCAGCACATAAATTAATTAGAACGATGTTGGGACGGTTACGTCACACGACAACGCGTAATCGTGCGATGCAAAGTAAGTATAATCGTGGAAATAAAAAGAATTTCCGGGATAGAGCGTCGCATGACTCTTGACGCAGATATTGCGTTCATTCGCGAGAAACGTATTGATAATTGCTAGCTACTCGATGTTTATGCAAATTTGAAGGTGCAAGAATAAACAGAACGCGTCTAATATGCAAAAATATGGAAAATATTTAAAGTAAAGTATTTGTTACACCATTTAATTGGTGAAACAGATCTTAGATTAGGTATATTCATTTCTTTAATTATTGGGTTGTTTGGAAAATTCATAGCGAAATTTATAAAGCAATTAAAGCAATTTAGAAATATTTCCATGGAATTAAGATTTTATCGAATCATTCGCTTCTCGTTTAATAATCCTTCTATTTCTCTATAATTTTCTTAAATATAGAACAGATTTTTATATCGATTTTCCAATACGATACGAAGTCAATATTTCCGAACAACTCGATACATCCATATAAATATGAAATTATGTAATTTGATAATCGTAGTTAGAATACTATTTTTGATATAAATGTTGTTTCTGAACAGGTTAGGTTGGCAGGCGGACATATGGTGAAGCAGAGGAGGTTTATCGGAAATACGAATAACAAGATGATCAACATACGAGAATATTTATAGGCTTTTTAGGTGAAATCGTGGAATATATACGTGTCCATATACACCGTGTATAGGATCAGTGAACGACGAGTGAACACGCGGATCGATTTGCATGCCGCTGAAGGAGAGCACACGGCCTCGTAGCCACGACGCAACCGGTCACGTTCCGATAGGCGACAAATTGTAAAACGTGTGAGCTGCCCAGGTATCCAGAGTGAATGTAAAATAAACGATCTTCGATAGATTTCAGAGGACGACAGCAGCGGCGCGTACATACGCGTACGTTTAGTTATGATTAGCCTCTGCGATAACAGCCTGATTTCTCATTTTTACATAATTCTCGCGAGATGTTTGATTTTCACGCGCAGGTAAGTGGAACGTTTCGTGTAACTGCTCATATTCTGAACTCGCCTCCACGGTACAAGTATGGAATAATTCATGTCTCTGTCGTTTCAGATCCGATTTATCGAGCGTTCGTACGAGAAACGAATTTGAAGAGGTTTTCGTAGAAGCGTGTTAAAGATAAAATACAGCGAAGAAAAATTGAGACAAAGAACGAGGAAAACATGAGTCCTTCGTAACACGTGCTGCAAAGAAAGATCAACTATTGATACAGCTGCCGTGTATGCTCGTTCACGCAATTGTTGCTCAGCGAGTTCGTGCTTTGTGTTAGACAGGTACATACGTCCATCGACGTACTTTCTAATACGCCTCTGATCGCTACAAAGAAAAGGGATAGATCTTTCGCCAGGTTTCTCGCCTCCTCTCTCGTCGTCTGTGCCTGGTCAATCGCGAATCGTCTGGTGAAAGTCGCCTCTCTCAACGAGGCGATTACGTACCGCTAACATTCGTCCTCGTGCGATCGACCAGGCACAGTGGAAAATTTATGGCCGGACGAGAGAATGGCGAGGAGTTTGTCGTGATTTTCGCGTGTTGGCGATTCTATCATGGGTGTAATTCTTTTCACGAGAAAGCGACAGTAAGAGAATCTAGAAAGCGATGCAACTATATAAAGGTCAGAATAGAATGAATCGCTGAAACGGTCGTTATTTCCTCGATAAGCATCCAAGCGGGAAGGTTTGCGCCTTTTGCTTCGAATTGGAATTTCAACGATGCGAAACTCGCGGAATTTCCGATCGATTGAGAATCCGACTGGGGAATGGATATTTGAAATAGCGAAGGGTAAAAGACGCGAAGAAATCTACGCGGCGAATATACCCGTTCACATTTCATGCGCGTGGTACCATCTCAATGGTGTTCTATCGCAATATGCTTTCGAAGCAAATGGTAAGAGACCTTCCGCTAAATATTGGTTAACGTCAAGCTTATTCAACGGCACTTTATCATCGTTTAGCGGCAACTCCACTCGAACGTCATTCCGAGTTCTCGTTATTAAATTGTCGTCTTCCGAGTAGCGTTATTCAAGTATTCGAGGATTTCGCGACAATGGAATCGTTATTTGTACTGCCCACCTACGACCTACCTACTAACTACCTTGTTTCAATTGCGTCTTACTAACGTACCAAATCCTTTTTGCAGGTTTTTCTTAGGTTTCCAGCGATTCTAGTATTTCTAAAGAGATAGAGGACAAGCCAAAGTAAACCAGTGATATTTTTTATGCAGTATTTTTCTTCCATTATTGTGAACGAAATAAAGCGAGCGAGAAAGAGAGAAGAAGTGACTAACGAGTCGTATTTGTTGAAAAATTTAAGAGGATTAAGAATATTAATATACTGGATGAATTTTTAAACACCAGAGAGATTTTTGCATTTTTTTTCTACGACTCGAGCGCCGACATCGGCAGGTTTCCTTCAAAATGGTGAGTATCACGAAGTCGTTTAAAAGCGCAACGTTTATCGTATTATTTCGAAATATCGTATCTTATTGTTACGAAATTGACTCGAATTGAAATTGACGAATTGATCGTTTTGGAAATAAGCGTTAACGCTGACTGTCTCGAAAGAATCGCGAAGCGTTCTCCAGTGTTTTCAGGACACGATGCGTGAAATCGTGGCAAGCCACAAATGAAAAGCAAATAAAGAAAAAGAAGAAAAAGAGATAATAATCGTGGCGAAGAGTCACGAGGCTTTCATTGAAGCGCTCAATTTATATCAGTATGGTAGGCGATGTGTTGGCAGCTACACAATTGTTTTGCTGCATCGATGCCGGCGCATCTCGACTCGGTCCATCGCGCTTAATTATAATTAATGAATCGACCTGTGCGTTGCCTGGATTTATTTTCACGGCACGTTCGTCGCCTATAGTCGCATAAGCGTTTGAAAGTTTATAAAGTATGCAAGTTTATAACGAAGGGAATATTCGTTTCATAATCTTTTCAACGACTTCTCAGAGAAACGAGCAATTTGCAACGCTTGATTTTACAGTCGAAACTTTAATTCACCCTTAGTACAAAAATAAAAGGAAAAGTGGAAGGTCGGTAATAATTTCCAAATGGTTCTGCCATACTATACGAAGCGTACTTGTGAAACTTATGCACGCTTTTATATCCTGTTTACGATTCACCACCGCTTCCGGTTGATTCATTATCTAATTCAAGCGATCACAGGATTTCATCATGAGTCGATATTATCGAAACAAAACGTCTCATTTACCAAGTCGTACACATTACGACGTTCTATTTGAAAACGTAGATAATTTAATGTATATAAATTGCTCTTAACCATTGGCAACAAAAAGCACATGGAAGAATATGCGTCCACTTAGCAGCGAACGTTGTTTACAATCATACTTGTTATGTATCAAGGATAAAGTGTTAATTCGCCACAATTCTTCTTTTAAACTCGAACGATTTATAGGAACGAGTAAAGAGGCGCTCGATCAATTTGATACATTGTGAGACGAACCGCGTAACGCGTTTATTACCAGCAAGTTCTTACTGCGAACGAGAATAACATTCAATACTAAACTAGGTTAACATCCTGCTACTTCCAGCAAATGTGTACTTTCTCTGGAATAAAATATCCAGTTAACGCAACGGCTAGCGGGCACGTTTAAAGAGCAACATCCTCGTCGCCATCGTAGTTTTCTAAGTTTCATGGTATTCACTTCGAAATGAGCGCGAAAATATGGCGCAAGAAAGACGCGTCTCACCGACACCACATCGAGCGAACCGTGCTTATTCCTTTATTCTTGTCAGACCAATGGGGCGTCTGTTTCGCGGGAGAAAAAAAGAAAACGCGCGACAATAATACGGAGGAAACGAGGGTGACCCGAATCCGAAAGGCAAATGAAGCCGCAGCCGAGCGGACGTTCAACGCTCGACCACATGGAAAACTCGCGTGTATCAGCGGTTTTCCATATCTCTAGCCGCTGTAGTTCGCATTTTCCGGCGGTGTTGCGCGAGAGCGCGATTAACCCGGGTCTCCAAACTCTGCACCGGTGAAGAATAATTAGCGGTGATACGGTTCACGAAACCAGTATTAATCGGTTTGGAAATAATAGATGCCGCTGCGGCGATTAAGCACGGGGGAAAAAGATACGCGTACGCGGCGAGTACCACGATAATGTCGTTTAATTAGCCAGCACATGCTTGTCGCATGACGTTATACGAGGTTGGAAACGCGACGTGGCTAGTTGAGTGAAAACCCTCCAATTTGTCCTGGAGTTTGTTTCGTACTATATATGTATACTTGTTTCAGTCGTCTGCATTCTGTTTCGTGTCAAACTCCGTGCTGGACTCTATATCCAGCTTGTATAGCGAGTGATTGAATTCGAAGTACGATCCATCGTTCGTTGCGAATCGCTTCACGTCGATAGATTCGCTTTTTTCTCCTCTGTGTTTGCGATTTGAAAATAGTACGAACGATTGTAAAAATTGTTCCCGAGCTTTAGCACGGCCGTCGTTTCAGCTTTCCTTTTTGTTCCATGTTTGGCTCGAATAGACCGTAACATGGATCATTAATTCGAATATATATGATAGAGTTTTCGATAATAACCAACGCTTTCTAATAAAAAGATGGATTATCTGATAGCGTATTGTTAAGAGAAAACCGATCGTTTCACGATCCTGTATGTTGCGCTCGAGCCTTTATCAATGATCTATTGTGTTGTTAGATATCACCGTTGCGCGTACATCGAATCAATGTTTGTAACGCAATGCTTCAAATATCGAAGGTAGTTAATCAATTTATAGAGTAATCTCGTTAAATTCAAATTTGTGTCTCGATTCAATTTCAAGTTTCCCGATAGCTGTTGTCATTACATCAACCCGAAAATATCAACGAATAGTGTTCGACTCGAGGCGAACTCATGAATCGTATTGAATCGGATGAGAAACGAACGTTGGTACGTTCGAACAGGAAGTTTTTGTTTCGGTTACAGAGTTATGATTACATGGTTGAGTACTTCTATAAAAGAGATGAAATAATGAGTGGATGCGCGGTTCAGAAACGTCCCAGTGAACTGGAGATGGAGCGTTCGTTTCGCGATAACGGCTATGATTTTCGTCGGGCGCGGGTTAAGCAAGCGATAAAATATCGTTGGCCATCAATTCGTACGTTTTCATTGCCTCTATTTTTCACCGTTGTAATCCGTCAATAAATTCTGGAAGAAGATAAACTGCCACCACGGTCCGTTGCAAAAATAGGAGCATCGTTACAGAGTATCGACGTTAAAAACGGCAATAAAGCAATAAAAAAGAGAAAAGAAATTGTTAAATTATTCGTCAGCAATTTGGAAGTTGCGTCTATCGATTCATTTTATAAACAAAGCTTTTGAACTCGTCTTCGTACCGTGTTACGCTAATAAGCGTTTACATATCGTCGCATATATGTTATTTAACACCGTGTTTGCTTATTTGAACTTTCATGAGTCATAAGCATATCATTGCTTTACTTTCTTTTTTACTTTATTCTATTATCATATCAGGTATTAATGGCTGACGTGGATGACGAGCGAGAAAATTACAGAAGTGTGATAATTCGCGCGATAAATATTTTTCAGCTCGACCACGCGAGTCTGTGGCACGGTGATACTGCTCGGCGAATCTCGGTTCGGTCTATTTCTGATTTACTCGACATGGTTTACGAAATCCTTCGTTGAAAACGCTACGCGGTTATATTTCGGGCGCACTCCGGTTTATTTAACGCAGGCAAAACACAAACATCGTGTTTGACTAATCACTAAGAAAATCAGTAAAAATCAAGCATCGGATAGTTTTTCGTGAATATCTTCTCCTTTAACGTTAACAAGCTCTGATTTCTTTATTAGCCGTATCATCCAACCATCGTACCAGTTAAGAGTCTGTTAAGAATCTATCCAACGATGGAGTTCACGAAGCTGAGGAAAATCGAACAATTTTATTCAATTACTCCTATTACCGTGGATTTTCCATCGTTCAGGCGATCATCTGTCATCATCTATGCTACTAGTTGTATAACGTGCAATGTTGAAATTCTGATCTATCCCCTAGAACACACGCTATTACTTGGTTTAAACGATGTCAATAGAACTCGACCCGTGCGGATCGCTTACGATCGATCGATTCACGAGCGACCGTATCCGAGTGTCATGATTTCATTTGGTTGCGAAATACGCTCCGATCGGTTCATAGGGTTCGTGTCACGATCCGTGCGTGACTCGTGAATGCGTAGTTGCATGTCGCCGATCGAACGTCGCGTCGTCGTCTAGTTCGAGGTCCCGAGGTCGCGTTTCGTTGGTCGATCGTTCAAGAATGGCTTCGCGACGACGGTCTGCAGGGACTTCTATTTCTGTCGACCACAGCGACGCGACCTGTCGTGCGTTGACTTCGTTTCAATAATTCACGTTGATTACGCCCGGAACCAATTCGAACCGCTCTTATTCTATTAACCGCTCTTTCCACGCGATCGTTCCACTGCAGCGTGGGCTCCGTTGCAAAAGTGGACGCCGAGATTTCGCGAACGATCATGACTGGCGTATTTTTGGAACAGGCTGACCTGACAGAGACGGATACCGAAGTTTCGTGAACAATTTAAACGTACCGTATATGCAAGGTTTCGCAGAGCGAAGGATGATAGATGAGAAGCGATATACAGGTGTTGGCTAGTCATACGAATTTTTCATAACTTTCGCAACTTTTTAGAAATCTTAATCCTAATAACAAGAGTATGGACGCTTTTATTTTCTTACTTTAACCTCGGTCTCGCGCTCTTCCACTATAAACGAGTGGATATTTTATGCATTTCAAAGTTCTACTACATCTTAATGGAACCATCGAAAACAATCGCGATACTCGACTGCAGAATCGTTTTTCAACCGTACGTTGCTCGAGGCTGAAAAGATCTCAGAAACAGCACGATCATCGTCGTTGATAATTCAAAGATCTTTCATTATTTCTGCTGCTTCTGTTCTCCATTTCGCGTTCTTCGGGTAGAATTAAACGAGCGTGTGCAACGAGAGAGTGCACCCCTCGAAAGGGTGTGTAAAAAATCGTCTCAACCCCTTTTCAGCAACGTTTCCAGTGTCGCACCTTTTCTCCACTAGTTCCCGAGGGGTTGTTCTCCCTGTTTTGTTCCTGGTTGCGGGCTGTTCGCGGACCCGCAACCGTGAATCGCGTTAATGCTCGTGCTGCGATTTATGGATGTTGCCTGTGCATCCCCCGGGCAGAAAGAGAAACACAAAGCAACAGAGAAAAATGGAAACAAAGAAAGGAACGCTCGTGAGAAGTGAAATAGTGAGAAGGGTTAGCGTTCTAGCGAAAATAAAATCGAATGTGAAACTGCGGCCGAGGGGAATCTTTCTTTGAGAGCTGCTCGTTTCGCTCGCCAGTCATTGATTGTTATTTCAAAGTCAGCTTTGCAATTTCAACGCTCTCGCAACACGACGATCATTTTTACGCGACCATATCGATAACAAATGTTGTATTGTCGTTAGCTGTTGATGTAGTTATGGCAATACGTTTCGTATTATCCCGACGATATCGCTTAAAATTAGTTATCGTGATACTTTGTGAGGTATATTTCGCGAATCTGTAATTTGTTCAACTCCTATGTTGGCAACCAAAATCTCCATACTCGTTTGGTAATTATAATTAGGCGCCTTGAGTTTATTCTTTCTACACATCAAATATAGAATGATGGTTCTCATCTCAATTCCATATTTTCCCTAAAACGTGTCTTTCGTTTCTGTAGTTCATCAAGTACAGTTGTAAACAAACAATTGATGTCAAAAAATTCTATATGAATATAGTCTGATACTAAAGTTACTTATCACTCTTTCGCACATACGAAAATTTTCAAATTTCCCGCTCTGTATATTTCGGTTCATTAATCAAGGGAATGTTATTTTCATTACGAACTTGCCTATGCTTCACGATATATATTCTCATCGCCAGACAACCTTATAAATATATCTAAAGTTTGTATACTTAGAATTTCTCTGCACGATTTTATTGTAGAAATGTAACTGACAAAAATATCCAAGAAATGGAAATTTAGCGTGGTTTTGTGTCAAAAAGAACGTAGCAAATTGCCAACATAAGGATTAAGTCTTCGCGATGGAACGCAAACGCGCGCGATTGCATGACGCTCATAATTGGAAAAAATAGTACGAACGTTGAATGTTACGCGGATTGGATTACGTGTCAGGTAAAATTTGCGGATGAGGGATGGAAAGAGAAAAGAGCGCAAGGGAGTGACGCGATGCGAGATGAACATTTCTGGTTCGGGTTTCGATTCCGCCTGTCGCCGCACGGCTACCGCGCGTAATCCGCTTTGCGGACGCGTGCGAACTTTTAATACCTCGGCCCGTGTTCGCCATCAGGCCGCGTAAGTAGAAAGTCTGACCCGGAGATTCAAATCCTGAAACATCGAAACGAGCGCAACGAGCTTTCCCTGAAAAAAAGAGAGGTGCAATAAACTGTGGAAGTTTAACTTTAACGTGTTTTGCATTTCTGCTAGCAAGGACACGCGAAAGCTGCAGATTTTTCTTCAATCCCTTTTTTTTATGGTCGTTTAAAGGGAATTACGTTTAAACGTACTATAAAACGGGTCGTGACATCGCGAGTTTAAAACAGCTTTTAAATATTAATGGATAACTGTATTTTTCATCGTTGATCAAAATCATTTGAATTAGTCACTGGAATAGCGTTTTTGTATTTCCATTTTTGCCTCTGTGGTCGCATTATAGAGCAATTTTTGACGTTCTTTCTTATCCTTTTATATCGCGAAGAAAATCCTTTGGAAAGACCTTCGCCAATCTGATTGATTTTTCACAGATTCAACGCAATCGTAAAGTTAACCACGCGTATTGATCGAAAGTGTCATACAAACAAACAAAACAATGTAGTACTTCCTTTGCTTCCAGCCACATTTCCTTTCAATTTTGCACAGTACGTATACGATAACAGTCGCTCGTCTTAAGAAGAAGAACTATGTTTCGGAACTGTGCAGATAAACACTAAATAGCGTAGTTACGTCAAGTGTCTTTCGTCTGCTTTAACATATGTGACATTACCAGCCCGCGATTTTTCCCTCAGGAGGATCGGCGGGCGGCTATTAGAGAAAAAACATCGTATAAAGATGAACGAGTTGTCAGATGTAACAAGTTTGTTTATCTAGACGTTTCTTAAGTTTATAGCATAAAAGCATTTTGTTGTAGCTAATTTCGTTTTTATCTGAAAAATGAAGTGGTATCGCTTATTTAATGATGATTGAGCTATTATTCCAAAGGCTACGGTAATTAACGTCTCTGTTTACTTTTTCTTTTGCTTTCAGTAAATTTCATAATACCATCAGCCAGGTACATAATTGTCACTTTATTTGTGAAAAGAAAACAATATATTGGGTTGGTAACTAAATGATTTTGTCATTAGATGATAATGACAAATATCCTAGTTGCCAACTTATTATTTACTGTTCAAATATCTTTTATCGTAAAACGGTAACATAATTGACCGTAAATTTCAAGGTTTTTGAATATTGCGCTATTGTCGTATTTCTCATTCTTTTTCAAAATTTGTCAATTTCAAAACTTGATCAGCACGATTTTTAAATGGTTCAAATATGAGGTCATAGATGATAGCGGGTCGTTTCTCAAAATTCATATGTCGTTTCACAGCGTAGAAATTGTTAATCGCGTGTACGAAAGATACAGAAATTTTGACTAATGAAATAAAGACAGATATTCGTCGATGTAAACGGTATAAACGGACCGCGTAAGTTCGAATTGCATGAAATCATCGGATGTAAGC
The DNA here is from genome assembly GCF_000188095.3 of Bombus impatiens. Lineage (NCBI taxonomy): Eukaryota > Metazoa > Arthropoda > Insecta > Hymenoptera > Apidae > Bombus > Bombus impatiens. The sequence goes on along the minus strand of NT_176882.1, from coordinate 2,583,501 downwards.
CGTGGGTGATCGCAAAGGCTGTCTACGCGTGTATTGTAACCTTCGTTGGGTAGGCAACCGCTGTTTGATTCGTAGCGAGGAGAAGAACCACTCTGTCCTTCGTTAACCGACTCTTTTCGTACTGTAAAACTCGCGTTTCCATGCCGGTGGATTTTGTCAATATGCGAGAACGCGAGATACGCGGTATTAATAATATTGATTATTCCCTCTAATTTCGATCGTAATTTAAATTAAAGGACCGAGAATATTCCTTTGCCACGTCTGAGTGAACGTCTCCTTTATGACTTCCATGCAACGCATCGTCGATATTTCTTTTCGAACACGAATCGTTTGTCGGGAACCATAGCAAAAGAGTGTCGGAGAATCTGAACGGAGAAAGCAAATAGACGATCTCGATTGCATCTAATTAACGTTGTTGTAAATATCCAGTGTCTCGCAACAAATCGATTCTGTATAACGGTTTGCTGACATCGAATAAATTACAAGCAATGTCGAGTCCCTGCATTAATTATGAATTATCTGTCGTGCGCGTGGCCGCTACGATATCAGCGCGTACAGGGGAGTTTCTATGGAAAAGCGATCGCTGCTAGTTGAGCGTGAAATAAGTTTTTCACGATCGAGAAAGAAAAAGGCACAAGAGTATCCGATGTTCTTTGAGAACGCTGCAATCTTATCCTCCGTTTTTCTTTTTAACGATCATAAACAGCGAGATATTAGAATCGTAATTTTCGCAAACTCCAGCCTCTTGACACAATACACCGATACTCGTACACTTTGCCCCCTTTTTTCCTTTTTTTCTCTCTGTTCTTTTATTTCTTTCTTCGAGCCGGAGAACAGTTTATAGTTTATACGGAGCTTCTCGATTGATTCTCGTTAAACGAGCTGTTTGACATTGACACGGAAAATATATACCGTCGAGTTATGAGAGCCGAAGAACGTCAACGATGTGGTAGCCAAGGAGGTAAAACGTATATTAAAGGAGAGAAAAGAAGAAGGATCTGCACCAGACGTTGCATCTTGATGTTATTAAATGGCTTTTTCTGCTTCACCCACACCTTCGTAATGTTTCTGAGCCTTCCGAAGGCTTTTTTTGCTCTCCATCGTCTGATCCCTCGGTTGTTCTTCATTCCATCTTTTTTTTATCTTTCATTGCCTTCTCTCCCATTTTTCCGCCGTGAAAACACTGTCCGTACTTTGCCTTCTCTTGCACGACGTACTTACTCCCTTTTTTTTTTTAAATCGTAAATTGCTCTCGGTTCTTTTTTACCTAGAACGTGCTCTTTCCGTGCTAGAACTCTTTAAAGATTTTCTTTCTCTCCTGTTCCACCGTGGAACGTATGTTATTGGGGTCCTTCGAGTTACGATATCTGTTACGAAAATTCTTCGCCGTTCTGGGAACTCGAAGCGTTTGACGACTTTGATAACGCGTTTCGTAATAAGAGTCTTGTCACAACGTATTTTTATTGTGCAATTGTACCTTCTTTTTTCTTCTCTTGAAATCGCGTTTATCTTTCTGATTCTTCTCTTTCGTAAAACAAACAGAACAAGAGACATCACGAATAATCTTTTAACAAACTTCCCTTGTTTGCTGACATTTCTTGGAAGTTTCGCTGCAATTTGCAGCTGAAAAAGCACTTCAAACCACTTGAGAAGAATATTTATTCTCTTCCCGAAATCTTCCCGATTTGTAGGTAAAACGTTTGTCAATTACGCTATCGAGAGCTATTCCCACCTTCGATTTTCGTTATTTATCCCCAGGCTATCTACTTCTCCTAATCAAGTTAATCAACCACTAACGCTTTCCATCTATTTTTCAACAATTATGCAATGTTATATAAAACTCTCCGCTAGCATCTATTATTACACCATCTGCCCTATTATCTCGTCGTTGGTATACTATTTATAACCATCCTGTCAATCGTATCAATTTCAATCAAATCTCAATGAAGATCAATCACTCATCGTTTACCAAGTCGTTGCCCTTAACCATGTATCTCGTATTTCTGTCCACCCCATCGTTCTACGCGACCTTAACTCAATCTACTGCAACCAAAAATTTTTCCCTAAATTTAACGTAATTTCCTCACACACGGTATCGTTGTCGCTTACGTATTTCGTACAGGCGGATTTGCTAGTAATTTTAGGGTCGATTCGAAGTCCAATGCTCGGCTACAATCTCCTCGAATGGATACCAATTAAAATAACTGGCCGGGGGTATGTACGGCTTCGAGGCCGGCGACGGTTCAAAGGGGGTTCAGAGGTCGTTGGAGTGCTTTCATAACTGTTAATAGGAAACAATTGCCGTCTCGATTAAATTCCACTGAACTATTACGGGCGTCGTCGACATCGTGCCGTAAGGAGGAAGCGGGACTCCGGCTTTCGGTCTTGCAGTTTCGAGGTTACTGGCCTTTCTCGATTCTCCAACCTCCGCCGGGATTCCTCTTGCGTACCGCTTCCTAGTTTTCCGTGCTGTTGTTTGGCTGTGCACGGCTCTGTATTACTGTAATAGTCAAACTGGCCTTTCGAAGCGATTTCGTAGCCCAGGTCGTGATTTGTCGCGATACCAGCCAACGCCAGATTCCGTGATTTCCAAGTAATGCCGGTCCGAACGAGGTCACGGTTCTGAATGCCGTAGAATATCGAGCGACCTCGATGTGAATCGAAGAAGGTACTAGGGGATACAATGCGCCTGCAATTCGAGCATAGAACATGGATAGCGTTGAAAGGCCAACGAATTTATTGCGATAAATACGTAGACTCGCGATGCTTGACCGTGGATCGACGCTGGATTTTTAAACGATTCGCGGGTATCGATCTCGAGCTTGCGTGTGTGTTCCGAAAGTTTAAATTATCGCGATACTATAACAAAACATTCGAGTCTTATCGATCTTCCAGTTAATAGCGAAACGTTACATCTTCGTTTCAAAAAACGAAAGTTCGATCGAGCCTTGGGAATCGTTGAAAAATCCAACGTTAAATCTATGGTTGAGCCTGGATCGTTGTCGCGTTGAAGGTTAACATTCAATTATGTGTAAAGGTATTATTGGATCGTGAATTACTGAGAAATATCATTGGAGCTGTTAGGTCGGTGTATGCGAAATGTCAGAATAATTTTTATGAATCACTGTACTTTTCCAATGACTATTCTACTATTCTAGATTTATAAGAGTCATCGGTTCTATAATTGTAAAATTCCTCGAATAGAGTTGTTACAGTTTCTTCTAAAATAATTTCTCCAATTCAAATATTGCGTAGGCGAAAGATCTTCAATCTTTCACAAATGCTGAATTTATGTTTTCAATAACTTTCCTGACATTGATGTTTCTTTCTCTCCCCCCCTCATATCTTTGTTATAATCCTTCCTTCATATAATCAATAGTTATCGATTTAATAGATGACAAAATTTAATAGATGATCTGGTCTGCTAAAATCCATGTCGACACTAAGACAACATATCGTATGCACTTAACATAATCTTCTAATATTAAACGGAAGATCTATAGTATCCCATATCTGTTACAGACACTTCGGTCAATAACCAAGTCGTAGGTTGCCGCGTTATCGATAGGAGTCGAATGTTTTCGTTTCTGTTGTAATATCGCAACAATTTGAACTTCAAATCGGCGTAGATTTGGTAAGCGATAAAGGTCGGTATTATAGAAACGAAATCCCTGTGACGATTCGAATGGCACCATTTATCGTTGCCGTATCGTTATTTGCTCGTTAATTTAGCATTCGATCACCGAAGATAAAGAGGCTCGAGGCTCTGCCGAAGTCACTGATAGATAGCTCGATCTACTTTCACCGATGTTGTTTACTTGTCGATGGCTAATTGTTGGCGATCCGAGAACTCGCCGCCGAGTCGATTATTCTAGCTGGCTGGTTTACGCAGCTTTATTAGTCGATAGTTATCCACACCACCGGTCAGGTAATACTGCCGTTACTCTACTATTGTCGCTGTTCTCCAAGCTACCTGGAAACTGTATCGCCCTGTGGTGTACAATTAATCGTGCCTCACAATAGCTCGTTACTGCCTAACCAGCCATACTAGCGGGCTGGTAAGAATTAAGCTCATTCAATGAGATGATATGGCAAAATATTGTGACTCGTTGTTATTGTTGGTTTAACACGGCGTCATTGTTCTCTGAAAAAATTACATGCTATTCTACTTATCAATTAAGAGTTTAAGGATACTTTGACTCGAGGCAAACGTTTATCAAGAATTAATTGAAAGGTTTACGCTTTTAAGATACTTTCTCACGCACACAAAAATATGACAGAATTACGTAAGTATATAGTTGGCGAGGTACAAATGAAAATACAATTCGGAGAATCGTACAACTTCCTGATGATTAAATCGTCGAAATATCGTGCTACTTGATTTCCATCGACGTAATGCTTCGCAGAACTTGGAGTCGAGGCGAATTCTCAGCAATTTTTTTCGAAACTGACGTCGATCGGTACGATTCCTTCCAGCGGTCATGCTTCACTTCGCTTTGTAACGAAACGAGCAAAAGACTCAACGAAATTATTCCACGCCGACGTGGATCGTGATACAAAATCTGCGATTTCCTCGGATCAACGATATCCTTCCGTGAATAGATTTTTATCGCGTATGAAGAAAAAAAAAAAAAAAAAAAAAAAAAAAATAACGAGCAATTTTCTTTGACAATTACAAGTTTAAAAATGCTGTTATTTTAGCGGGACATTTATTAAGAATCATTAACGGAGAAGTTGATAGGAAAAGTAGTATTAGTGAGAAAACCTACAATTTGAGAAAATTGTAGATAAAAATAGATTTTGATACAGAAATTTATATATCTATAACGTAGGAGTATAAAAAGTGAAATTTTCTGCTCTACTTTTTGTATATTTCTCAATTTCATTGCACGGATACATGATAAATCTTCACTTGTTAAGAAACAAATCATTTGTTTTCGTAAGTTTATTTATAGCAAGCAGACGGTATAAATAAAGAATGATGTTTGCAGCATCAGCTTTATCTATTTTTGAATTTTTGGATTTTACCAATGTGGGTTCTAAAGGCTCGTGTAATGCTTCTAAAGATGAAAACACTTTACAGAATGTACTCGTAAGAAAATCATGAATAAATATTACGTATTGTTTAAAAACACACTTGTGTCAGTTCTTCATGTAGGTTTTTAATTAAAATTATCAAACGCGTTATAGAACTTCACTGGCAATTCAACAACTACGATCAACATGTTGGAAAGTTTCATTACATAAATATTCTCGTGCCAGAAAATTTTCGAAAATGTCCAGAATGGAGCGACGATATACACGTCGAATAGAGTTTTGTCGACTGGGCGCAACACCGTCTTGAGAACGTTCTTGGAAAATTTTCTGGCAGCGGAAATGGGTCACTGTGTCTACCGTGACGTCGAGGTCGATCCCGTTGCAGCCGCTGCATCTGCATCTTGCAGTGGTTGAGATCACGCTGCGTATAGACGCTAGACGTCGAATAATCGATGTCTGAGTATATGTTTGCAAGCGAATCGTCGCATCACTTCCCTCAACAGAAACTCGGAACTGATACAGCGCGCTTTTATCACGAAGCGCACTCCTCTAATCGGGCGTACGCCAGTTGAACTCGACTTGATTGCCAGTATCGTTAAACAGAGATTGTACCAATCAGAATCCAAAGGTCACGCGTAATACTGTACTTTTTTGGTATTTGATATTAAACAACAGCTAGGATTAGAGGAGACGAGTCAATCGATGATTGAAGGTAGATCAATTCAGCTTTCAGGAATTAATTTCAAGATACGATCGTCTGTCCCTATCAATTTGAACATATATTGCAGATAGACGTGTGTCGAAGTTGTTGACTCGCTATAATCAAATTTTCCTTGTTTGTCAGATAAAAAAATGTATAATTTGTCACTATGGTATAAAAGCTAATAAGGACTGTTATAATTGGATCAGTTGGTACAATGATATAACAGAATAGCATAAACGATAAGAATATGAACGATTGTTTCTACGATTCGATTTGTATTGCAGATAGAGATACAGATGTATGGAAATTATTATTCTATGGAAATTGCATTTTTCTTTCACTTCAGATAAAAAATGTTCAACTTTTTACTCTAGAAAAAGAGAAGATGATGATCGTTACAACAATACTTGGATCAATTAATGTTAAAATAATAGTATAGTAACAAATGTATAAGTAATTGTTGAGGCGCAGACAGATAAATTATATAATTTTAAAGTTGCAGAAAATTAGAGATATTTAGATTATGTGTATTTATACTTAATTATAGGATATACATATAATTGTCAAAGTGAAAGGTATATCTTGGATCCAGAAACGTGCAGAAGCCCATTAAAGGGGTGGTTTTAATTTGAAACATTTTAACCTGTCGGTCGAAGTCCAGCGTCTGATAAATCGTTCGGATTATATCCATTCATCAGATCGAGGGAACAGTATGTTTGTAGCCGTTGTGCTCCAGCAACCCACATTTATCTCGTGCCAAGCCTGCGCTTTCGTATTTGCGCTTTGCACAGGCCGCGTATCCGACCACGGATGTCAGTCTTCGCGCAGAATTTTTCCTACTTTCGTTTGGTCCGTGCCTCGATCGATCTTACTTTCCACGCATCTATTGTTTCGAGAAATAATACCACACTCTTATTGAAACGTTACACAGTTCGTATATAATCCTTGAATCGACCGATCGATTCCAATCCTAATTGAGAGGTCGTAAGATCGACGACGGTGAATTGAACGAAGATCATTGAGAACGAGATCGAGCGGTGAAACGGAACGAAGAGCGGTGCTCTAAAATAAACTTTTGGCATTACTCGCTGATTAGACGGAGAGAAGAGAGGATGTTCGAGATGGAAAATACCGGAACGATGCAACTTCCGTTCATTTTAGACGAGTACGTCAGAGGTTCTCGAAATACGTCATCGGGCGGCCGAAAAGACTAGCGACGTTAGACGTCATCGTTCGATCACAGGAGCGTCGCGACGCCACGGTGTGCCAGGCGGCGCGAATCTCGTCCCCAGAATTTCGACGATATCCGGTTCGCACTGGTTCCCGCTGGCTCGCTTCCGATCTCGACCACGTTCACGAACACACACGGTGCACGTCCGGCCGTGGTCGTTCCTTTTCGACTTGCGGCGTTTGCTTCAGTCCAAGAGGGATGAAAAAGAGGGGACGCGTCGTCGTTGCGTAAGCGTCTGGACGTCGAGGCACCGTTGCGTCAGTCGTTCGAAAGCTACTAAGCATCGCGGTCCACGAAAAATCCGAGGGAATAAGCGCTCGCTCTTGCAACATTAGTGAGTTTCTCAAGAAAATAATCGCCGTCGAGAAAGAATCTGCGAAAAGCCGGCACACCACCGAAGCTTTTCAACTTTGCCTCGTCTCGACTGCGCTTGGCTTCCTCTCCCGTTCAAGGTCACATCGCCTCGCATCATCTCGTTTCGCCGCATAAATCGCCGCGCGAATTTCGAGTGTGCTTCTCTCTCTGCCACAGACCTTGACGGTGGAAAATTCAAGGTCAATGGCAGTACGTCGCTTTACAATAGGAACACGAGCGCGCAGCCGCGCCGTGAGATCGAATTTTATGGTGGCGCCCAGACGACGCGAACGATACGTGATTATGGGACGGAGCCATGTCGAATGATCTTCTGTTCGCGCCTCTTGATCAACCGGTAGCGAATCAGTCGTACGATGTTGTCTTCGATTCATCGATCCTCTCGTCTATCTTTGATCAAACGTTTACCGATTACATAAGGATTGATGGCATCGTCTTTCAAGTACATATATCGAGAGGGTTTGTTTTCGTCGTGACCTTCATCTACAAACGACCTTCCTCTTCGATATATCTTCGTGAACTATAAAAGATAATCGTATCTTTTTGTTTCGAATACTCGTATTGAATAAATCGAAGGCGTAGTACAACGTGAAATAAATAGCCGGATATTCGGGAGCACGTGTAACGTAACTCGACCGTGGCATCTAATACCGTGGCTGGTCTGCTTTAAGGTGGCGCGTTATTTTCCACGCTTGAATTTTTTCACCATCCGGTTCTCCTATTAAACTCGCGCAACTGCACTTGGACGTTTGCATTTTGCACGCGGTGCAAAGTGACGTACTCTGGCGAGTGTTGTTATTCGCCTATGTTTCTTCCATTCTCATGCAGCTTCGTGACACAGGGATAACTCTTCCGATGGAGTATCATAGCTCTTTCCTTAAGTATCGTCGTTGGTACAACAGTCGCGTTTTGCAAAGCTTGCAGCAACAACGATCGGTCTTCCGCGAACTTTCTAAGGGGAAAACCGGGATTTCCTCGTTCTCCGTTCGATCGTGTCTCTCATTGTTCGATCACGTGTTTTCCTTGTTTCATCCATTAAGAATCGCGACGCGTATTCGAAGTAGCTTTAACGAAGCTATGTCGAATAAGGAAATTCGTAATTCAGGAAAAACTCGTTTCTTTCTCGCATTTGCGACGGTTTCGTCGATATTGGCGACACGTTTTTTCCCGCACGTGCATGCATAATATATGACATACGGATCGATTCGAAGAAAATTGCCGTTACTTCACCTGATGTCACGAGATCGTTTTGATTGAAATATTTTGCATTTGTTTGTTAGATCACGAGTTTCTTCCGTTTGCCATCCATCGCATTTCTATTCTGCATTAATCCCTCGCGTTTTCCTTTACGTTGTAATTCTTTGATACTACCAGTAAACTCATCTACATTAGCTTTATTTCACTGCGAGAAAATTGCGCGTTCTAAATCCTAAGAAGATTAGTACAATTATTCATATAGAGTGGTCCTCTGTACATCTCCACTTCTTATCGGTGAAAACAGGGCGCAACAAATTGCATGCCACAAGTAGAATACGAAGGGTTAATTTTCAACCACATACTACACGATTATTTATCATTTAATCATTACACGTTCGAAATAAATCTGCGATTCGATCTACTCTTGCCATATTCTCACCATAACATCCCTAGAAAATAGCGAAAGATCAACAGAAATTGCTCGAAAGTTAAATTCGTACGATAATCGAACTCCTGTTTCATCCAGCTGTCTCTAATCACGTATTGGCAATCAGTAATTGTGCGGCATAGTAAATTAAGATCGGTGGCGCGGTGACGGTTGATCGGGTGCTACGACCGAGAACGAGGAAACCCAGCCGCATGTAAACTCGGGGAGACGGCGTTATCTCGCCGATGTCACCTCGAGCGTATAAAAGACGGACTCTTTCGACAGGTGGCTTCAGTAATTCATACTCGTGCGAGGCCGACCGATCCCGCCAGATTTAGTTCTCGTTCCACGTCGCGTGTGAACCTTCCCCACGAACACACGGTTGTTTGGTGCTGTGCGTGTCGAAGGTCATAGACAACGTCGTTCTGCACTCTTCATCCCCTTGGCTCCCGACGCTTCCACCCAACTTTTGGATAAATCTTCGATCGATCTTCGTTGGATCACGCGGTTCGTGCACGGCCGTGGGATACGCGTGCATTGACAAGCCGCATAGTGAAGCCTAGTGAAGTTGCGAGGGACACTTATGAAGGGGTCCGTCAACGCACCGAGGCCTATCGTTGATCAGAACAGATATATTTGGGATAACGATTGGAAACAGTAGCTTGGTACAAGGTACGTGATAAAAGTACTACCGGGGGTCTTCGTGGATTTAATTATCGCACGTTGATATCTTCTTTGTCGATTCGGCGAATTTGTGCGACGATCGTGATCATTGAACTCGTCGATAATATTTTTCTTTTATTTTCGGCGACCATAGAGTTCTATTAATATACTGGACTTGAAGTATCGCGTCGTCGCAATCGTCTGGAGAGTATCGATATTTTTGGACGATCTATATTTTTCAAACAGCGAGATGTTTGGAAGATATGGGTGTTAAAAATTGCTCAGAGTAGAGAAGAATCATGGACGTTTATGGGATGTTTCATAGAGACGATATGGGAACCACGTGTTTGATGACACGTTTACATGGCAACGATTAATCACCGTTGGCTAATACACGGTTATCTGCGAGATCCTGGAAAAGGGTCGATTTAATCAGCGGAGGATATCAAACGCGTATGCTAGAATATATCAAGTTGATGCAACAGGAATTCATAGCCTGCATTGATTTTGACCTATGTTCTACGCACGGGTCAAATCACTTATCTTTGAAGCGTGCTTTACCTTGATCCCTCGTCAGACGCTTTTTTACCGTGTTAATTTATTATCCCTACGATTCGTGGATAGACTGTTTCGCTTCGAAGCAGAAGAAATTTTATAAGCGGAATAAAGTTTCATCTGTCGTTTTAACGTTTTAACGTTGAATTTTGACGAAGCCTAACGAATACGCGAAAGGTAAACGACCAAGTAGTTGGAATGCGACGGAATGAAACCCTGCGTCGCCGCTTAATCCTATTTAAAATTGAATCACCGACAAGCGGGTTCGTCTCCGTTCGTCGATGTTTCCGTGACCTTTTCTCCGCGACCTGTTGCCGTCAAAATGGCACGGAGGTACCACGATTAGAAGGAACATCGTACTTCGCTGTTTCGCTTATCATCATCCCATCGTACATCCAGATTTGCCGATTTCTCCGTACGATTCGATGAAACGAACTCGCCAGGGAAATATAACGTTTCTAAGAGGGAAATTTTCACTCGGGACAACCTGAAATTATTTTATTTGTATTTTCTAGCGTTATTTAATTTTTTCAACCTTTCTTCCCTGTGTCTATTAATTCCGCAACAGTTCTATAATTATCGTCCGCAGTTCTCGTTCACAGTTTCTATTTATTTGTTCGTCGTTCCTTTTTTCCACGTTCATGTAGGCGGGTTCGTTTGAATAGAGCTTGAAAAATTCAAACATACCAAACAAATCTCGGAGGACCGGCAGTTGCAGCAACGGAACGCTTGTAACTAGTAGCAGAAACGCTGTACCAAAATAATCTTCGTGCGCAACTTTTATTAAAGCGTTGGCTGCGAACTGGCACAAGGCTCTGTTAGGATAGTCGTGTTCGTTGACCTACATGAATGAGAAATCGCACGATTTACCAATTTCCACGGCAATTCGCTCACTCGGTTTTGCTATTCTATACTCGTATTAATCGCGTGTATCTCGCTTCTATATTCTCGTGGTTATTACCAACAAGAACGAAACCCAAACCGGATGGGTGCTATTGCGTTGTAGCATTATTATCACACTCGAAATAAACTTCGTTGATCCATTATTGGCTTTATGGAGGTAAACTGGTAGGTTGCCAAATTTTGGCCGAGTGTCTCTGTCTGTAAACAGAATGGAAAGTGGTCGTTGGAAAAGGAAGAGGGACACGATCTCTCGTGGTGCAAGTTGCTTGGCGTGTTTAAGACGGAACGATGATTTGTCGTCTTCGAAAAAGTATATTTCTCGATGATCGACGAAGCACGAAGATGTATAGAACGCTGCGCCGGGCAACAAAATATCGAAGTGTAATCGGAAATATTTACTAGCGTTTCACCACCCGGAGAATGGTTGCCGGTATATTTTTTCTTCATGTTTTATCGAGCTTTTTATCGTGTGTGCCAGCAGCATCGCGACGACGAATGGCGTTCGGCTATCGACATTATTCCTTCTCACTCCGCAAATGCTCTCTACATTGCTTTCTTTTATTTATTTTGGTTGAAACTTGACGATCGAAAGGATTCTGTCGATTCTATCATGTCGCTTGACTCATTATCGTAGCAAAATAAAATTTCGCTGCGACATTATTTATCTGTAAAGTGGATCAGTCGTCGCCGGAATCCCGCACACTTCTCCCTTCCGCTTTTAATCGTGTGACGTAATGCTGCTTCGGGAATTTTCGAAATTCATGTAGGTCCACCCGCAGGTGGGAAAGGCGCAATTATATAATGTCACAGTCATATTTTTCATCGACCCTTATCTTAACGACAATAGTCAAACAATATGAGATTATAGATTGTATTATTGGCGCCGTTTCGTTACTTTTTTCTGGCTATCTTCGCTTTTGCGTGGACAGCAATCGTTTGGCAGTTAATTTATTTGATAAACAATCGCTGTATCGTGCTTGTTCAATTGTGTACAATAGGATACGAAGTTTTGATTGTTTACGAGAAAGCATAGATTTTTTAATGAAAGAGTAACGTTGTTATCGCGTATTATTTTGCTTTTTCGTCTGGACACGTCGAGAATTCGCGTTGACATTTTGATGGAAGTTTAATAACTCCTCCTTTTATCGTCGTTCCACGAACTTCCGTCATTATCTCTGACACGATCGTACAAGTCTGTCGACGTTTTCGCGGATATACAAACAACTTTTGTGTTTCTCAATATAAGCAACGAAACCGCAATAGCGTAGCCTCGACGGTGACGATATCAAATCTCTTCGAGTTGTTTCGACGACCGTTTCACAATTGACATTGGTTGGATTCGTTCGCAGCACAACTTTTTCGTAGTCTGCTTCCTGACGATGAGACAACTGAATCGATAAATCTACTCCTATCGATCGATTCGTCGCGTAATTAACGCTAAAGGTTAATCACGCAAAAAAGATATTATCATTTATTATAGGAAATTGTTGTGTCTACGACAATTGCTCGTGCAACTTTACCGTGACGATTATAAAACGTGCATCCGTGTATTGTGTAAATAAATACCTGTTGTCTCTGTCTGGTATCATCAATAAACTGATTTGTGAGTTGTACCACCGGTTACACCACCACTGTTGCCAGGTTATTTTCATTGCAGATACGAAACCAACAATCGTCTGTTTTGTGGAAGATTTATTACGAACCGTAAGGGGTATCGAGATTTTCCATTACTTGTTTAAGACATTTTATATAATCGAACTTTTACCAAATTTTTCCAATTACGAGTTACAAGTTATTGATATTGGCTAACACCCTTGTACATCATTAACAAGTTTGATAGTAGTAGTAAAAAAAAAAAAAAAAAAAAAATTTTACTAGCGAATTGTACAAATTACAAATAATTTGAATACTATGTTTGACGAAAAAATATGAAATTGTAAAAGAGACGTCTATTGTCTATAATGTGTAACATATTGTTACAATCGTTAAATTATTGCATTAAAGAGCTCTGATTGGAACAATTCATTGATCGAGTGCAATGATATATCATCAAGACCCCACGTGTATAATCTTAATTAAGTCTTTTACAATGATACGAGATAGCAAGAAAGATCCATGCGCCACGGTTGATTGACGGCATGAGATTATATTTTCATGAATATTTGCTTACACGAAAGCTTAAAATCTTATTCAGATTAGCCAGGTTATCTAAATTCAAGAAACTCGACATTTCTTTATTCTCATAAATCTGTCGTTTATTTGACGCCATGTATCCTTTGTTCCTATTCCTGTGTATTCGTGAATCAGGTAGTAAATTGATTTCAAATAACTCGAAACACTTTAACGAGTGTCTAATAATAATCTGTATCTTTATGCTTCTTTCTATGTTGTCTCGTAAAAACTCGTCCTCGAGAGTATCATCGTAATGGGATCGACGAATCAAAGAACAAAGGTGGTAAAATTCGATTGGCAGTGATCAAAGGGTAGGCTTTGCTCGAAGACTCGAAAGCTCGTTACCTTCGACGCTGAAATTTACGGGTCCGATCACGACAGGGCGCAGGGATACGGAGCGGAGATTTTCGCGGCGACGCGACCTTCTGTGTTGATTCGTGTAACAGCGTTAAACTCTAAACTCCCTTAACTGGATTGGACGGTCGACGAGCCGCGGATAGTTAGCGGCAGCTGTTGCGCAAAGGATTGCCAGCCCCCGTCCGTTGACAAGATCCCCGGTCGCTTTAATCTCCTTTGTTACGCGAATTCTCCACCTCCTCGTGTAGACTCTAATGACTCGAAATTCCTGTGAAACGTGGCCGTCCCTTTCCAATTATCGTCACCCGCGATCCACGGAGTTTTCGCTATCGTTATTTTTCACTATTTCTTTTTTATCACTTCCTCATTCTTTTTTTTTAAATTCCTCTTTTCAAAACTTTCTTTTTTTATCGTCTTTCCTCCGTGTAGACTCCTCGTGTACACGGAACGAAACTAGGGAGAATTGGACGCGAATCGACGAAGCAGCCAAGCGCTTTAGAGGATGGTAACCCACGATCGGACGCTGAGTGGGATTATTCGTTGCGGATTCGAAAGCTCGTGTTAATCGAAATTGTTAGCTCGAAAAAGTTGATACGAGGTGTTTTTTAAACTTTCTATTGGTTCTACAACCGTCTGATTGGATTTCGTTTCAGTGTATCTCGATATAGTAAAAGGGGTAGATGGTTTGTTTGCATAGCTGTGATTTGTTTCCACTTGATATCGTTCGCTTTATCGCGCGCCGATGGTCGAAGATTCCCAGATTTCTTTTATGAAGCAAGTTAATACGCCAATCCTAGAGAAACTATCGGTCCTAAGGATTACTGGTCGGTAAGATCTACATCTTTTTCCAGGTTTTATTTTATGCCGTTTTATCGCTTCGATCCTCTTCCTTCGATTATCGTTGGTAGGAAAGGAGATAGGACGATAGGGTTGAAAGAAGCGTTGGAACAGTGTCGAGTTTCGGCTCTGTGATATCGACGTTACCTAGAAGTAGCGATTGGAAACAGCTTCTCTGCGACGGAGTTAATTTTTACAAAGGGATTAAGCGGTTTCGAGTCAGATACGGAGAAGAACTCGGCGCGGCGCGGCAATATCTTCCCATTTGTCACGAAAAGGATTAGTTCAGTCGCGCGAAAACGAACTTCCTCGTTCGTTCTTTTTCTCTTTCTCTTTTTTCGCTTCCCTTTCTATCCGAATTTTGAACACTGAAATCTGTTTTCCCTCGTCTTCGCTTGTTTTTCTCTGCCGGCCCCTTCGCTATTAAGAGCGTTTAACACTCTGTGACTAGGTTTTTATTTATATCAAATATTTTACTGTGTTTTATACTTCGCTGCCTGAGTGCTTATTACGTATAAATGATAAGTCAGATTCAAATGTTGGCCTATTTTCGGCTATTTAATTCAAGCGAAATTCTTCCAATGACGTTTGTACCCAACAATTTTACAGCTATTAACTTGTATGTAATTTATGTATATAATTGTTCATTCGTTATCATAATTTCTCGCCGCCGAATTTGAAATTTTATCTGCTGCAAAGCTGTAATCTGTCTCCTGTCAATTTAGAGTAATTAGCAATGATTAGCATTAGTTTTAATACTCGTGCGTAACAGTGCATATTATCTTAATATGCTTTTAACTCATTCCCGTACCTGTTATTTTTATGTTCCGAAAAGATTTATCTCGAGAATAAACAAACGAATAATTCGATGAAGTTTCGAATCTACATGTTTCGCGGCACGATCATATCACAAACCGAAATAATGATAGATGGATGGCTTATCGATTTCGCGATATCTTTAAGATCATTTACGGAATTCCCAGTCGCATGAATCGTTTCACGCCACTTTGTCACTCTCGAAATCTCTGTTAACATTTGTTTCCGCTTCTCAGTTCGAGGAGCAACGCTCCTCTTCTTCTCTTTGACATCATTTTGACGCTAGGAAATCTTCGATGCTTTTCACCGCGCAACTCGAATCGTCGAAATCACGGAACAACGAGACGATTGTAAACACACCGTGTGTTTGCGTTCCTCGGCGATACGTCAAGGAACACATCGTCGTCGCGATCCTCGTTCGTCCGTTTCTATCGGTGGTGCAACACGATGGCACAAAGTGTACGTTCTTTGGTGGCCAATGCTTACAATCTGAGGAAACTTTTCTTCGGAATCATTGTGGCAATATTGAAATAAACGACAATCATCGTATCTCGATCGATCACAGTCTCTTATTAGTATCTCTTATTAGTCACAGAGATACGATCACCAATGAGTAAACTGAGTCTGACGTTGGATTACTTTCTGATAACACCGCCACTGTAATATCACCGGGTTCTTCCAATGCTTTACATTGTACCAATTAATCGAGGCATTGCGACCAACAATAGATTAATCTCAATACACGACAAATTGAATGTTTCGTTATCTAGAGCAGATATCAGTCTAATCAAATATTCAGTACAGCAACTAATCGATTTTAGAATTTATCATCCTTTTAAATAATAGTGTACGTTCTAGTACTCGGAAGCTATGTTTACTTTCGAGTAGAAATTAATCGATTTGTAAAAACTTTTCTCACGATATTTGCTCACAGCTTCATTATTTAATTAGATATTATATTGTGTGCTATAATTACTGATACATCCATATATTCAATTATGTTATACGATGAATATTTCGCTAAAAATATTTGCAAAATATATTGGACAGAAATGAAAGACTTCGCTTTCTTGAAAAAAGGCGAACATAGACCAAGGTTGTTTCTTGTCTTCAGTTTCGTTATTTGGATTTTTTTTTTTTTTTTTTTAGGAAAAATAAACTCCTCTACCTTTGTTTGTTTAATACAGATTATAGGAATAAACGAATACTACGAACATTCAATACGCTTGTACTCTCAATTCGGCTTCCTAGCAATCTGCACATTTTTCTGCCGTCTCGTGCTGATTAGTTCGACTCAGACTCGCTTTATTCGATGTCCAGATGCTTTTCTTGGCAACGTAAGCTCCATTCGCGATCGTCGTTCTTGGCAACGAGAATGTACCTTTTTAGTGCTTAAAGAAGACTTTGCTCGGTGACCTCGTAGAAAATCAGCGCCTTTGAACGAGGCGTCCCTCGTTTCGCCATTATCGCGCGATATTTTCGGTTTACCAGGTCGATGTAGCGAAAGAAAAGGACGGGGCGAGACGGAGAATCCGAGACGTATTGGATTTTTTTTTTTTTTTTTTAGGAAAAATAAACTCCTCTACCTTTGTTTGTTTAATACAGATTATAGGAATAAACGAATACTACGAACATTCAATACGCTTGTACTCTCAATTCGGCTTCCTAGCAATCTGCACATTTTTCTGCCGTCTCGTGCTGATTAGTTCGACTCAGACTCGCTTTATTCGATGTCCAGATGCTTTTCTTGGCAACGTAAGCTCCATTCGCGATCGTCGTTCTTGGCAACGAGAATGTACCTTTTTAGTGCTTAAAGAAGACTTTGCTCGGTGACCTCGTAGAAAATCAGCGCCTTTGAACGAGGCGTCCCTCGTTTCGCCATTATCGCGCGATATTTTCGGTTTACCAGGTCGATGTAGCGAAAGAAAAGGACGGGGCGAGACGGAGAATCCGAGACGTACGTCTTCTGCCAACGTCGAAGAAGCTTCCGCGAAATCGAGTTGGCAAAAGAGTGGGCGGTGTTGGCCAGACTCGCCCAAGGTTGCAGACGATCTCGTCTGTCAGGTCCTCCACGTATTTAGCCTTTCGATCGACGCACGTGGACGTCGGATCGCGTGTATATAAAAATACGACCAGACGATTTGCTCGCGAATGATACAAACCTCCTCACATTCTTTACGAAATACTCCTTTCTTTTTCTTTTTTTTTTTTTTTTTGGTTTAGCGTTTATGCTCGAAGAAATTGAGCCGCTCGGCGCGTGCAAGTGTACGGTTTATTCTCAAAATAGCCGCCGAGGCACGCGTTTGTTTCTCAGTTTGCGTCATTCGAGTCGTAATTTCCACTATGACGTACTCTTATACTTTTCCTACATTTTATACGAATCGTACGGTTATACACGAAATGAGATTCAACGTTTGATGTAGTTCGCTAGTTAGAATATTTGAGTAAAAAAATGGGGCTTCTTATTTACTGTAATTTTTATCTTCGCCCAGACGAACTTCGTCTTGCAAACATTTTTTACGCGACCGCAAATATTAGGTCATGATCTTTTCATTTTCGTAAACGGAGTTCAGTGAAATTGAACAAATGACAATTCTCAGTCGAAATAAACTCCGCTCGAATTGATAATCTCTTATTGTATTTTTGACCATTTTTTTGACCTTCGCTCGTGAAATTTGGCCCGTTTCGAAGCAAAATATACAAGACGAGTTCTAGCGTCGTCGATTTTGGAGAAATATTCTCCAGCCAGTGGATGGTTTGATGTCAAGACGTGCTCAACTCATCTTCTTTTATGTTTCTCAAAGTTTTATATACAATATGCGGATGAGGATTACCTTGTCGCAGTCCTTTCTCGAAGGAGCTGGCAAAATCAGGTTTTTGTTTGAACTTCTTCGTGACATGATATTCGATAAAAATAATCAGGAAGAGTCACAAGATATAAAAAACACACGCATCATGAAGAAAAGATAGTGAATTCCATTGTCAACCCTTTATATTCTAAGAGAAAACATCATCGAATTATTGATAATGAGCCAAGAGTTTGGCTCGTATATCGCACGATTCGCTTCTTACGCCAGAAATCCAGAATAATCGTTCAATAAACGAAAGACGCTCAGTTGGAAGCTCGAATTGACTAACGTTATCGCTCACAG
Organism: Bombus impatiens; assembly: GCF_000188095.3. Classification (NCBI taxonomy): domain Eukaryota; kingdom Metazoa; phylum Arthropoda; class Insecta; order Hymenoptera; family Apidae; genus Bombus; species Bombus impatiens. The sequence goes on along the minus strand of NT_176882.1, from coordinate 2,565,079 downwards.
AAAATCTAGAGATACGCAGATATTTTGGATATTTTTGGTGATTCACGAGACTCTATTACGTAGAATTGGATCAGCGCTTCTATCTTGTTCGTGAGATGCTCGTTGCATAGAATTATAATAAATTTATCGTCTGAATGAAACGACATTTACGATTTAACGCGGTTTGTTGGCTCAGAAAGAAAAGGTTCCTCTGTGTGCTATTGAAACGAAATATTCGTTTGTTTGGATAGTTTTAATAAGCGGAAAGATCGTAAACGTCGATTAAATTGTTCCAGTCGTTGTAAAGCGAGTCGGAGACGCGGTGTACAAGCGGTAGAAGCGGTAGGTCCACGGAACGTCTAAAATTAGTCGGCGGCCGATTACGGAATTCGTTGGTTCGCCGACTAGACGTCGACTACGAAAAGGAGGCCGCGAAACGCGTAATCGCGATCGTTAATAACGAAGGATACTTAAAATAAATTCTCTCGAATAACACGGTCGGGCCAAGATAAATATTGAAACCAGATGACGAAGAAAAATAAGTCATCATACCATCGATCGACCATTTGAACGATAAACTAACTTGTGTTTTCACATGAATATCATAGATCAGCATTTCAATGTGCTAGCTTTTTAACACTAGAATTAACGTGAAAGTGACGGATTTCGTATTTTGTGCTTCTGATAATATTATTTCCATTGTTTCATTTTCGTTCGCACGGTATATTGTTATTTAAATATGGATTAAAATGAAAAGTTATAGAATTAATTAATTCATCGTTTATCGTTTCGACAGATTTCAAATTCTTTGTTTTTGCGATTATTAATCATAATTATAATCATCTGTGTGTATGATACATTTCGGTCGGTAGTTCTACCGTTTAATAAAAAATTCACAATCTGGAAAGGGACGAACGTTTTTCAATGAAACGTTTCCTCCGAGCGGAAAAAGTTGGTTCAAGCATTCATCGTTGGTCGAACAGAGCATTGGTAAAATATTCTCGAATTCCAGAGGAACTTTTTTTCCACGGGACATCGTTAGATTCGGATCTGGAAACGCGACCGACAACCGTCACGAATTAGATGATGGCGCGGTTCTCGAACTCTCCACATGCAGTCGGGTTTAAGGCCGCGAGAAGTGTGCCCGCTGGCCGTTTGAAAATACAATGGAAATTAATTTGTCGGACTTAACGAACCTCCGAGAGCACAAAGCAGCCGAGCACGGTAAAGCGGAATCGCTTTAATTATAACTCTCCTCGGTCGAGGATCTCGTCGGCGGTAGCTTTATAATTCACGATTTCTGTTCTAGCGAAAAAGCTGCCCGTTGAAAAATTCCCACCTTTTGTACCGCTATCAGTCAGAGATGATCTCAGCTCGTGGTGTTGTAATATTTTTGTTACTAATTAAACGGCCGCAGCCTCCGTAAATTACGCGTCGATCGTAAATACGCGAACCACGGCCAACTGGCTACGCGTGCTTTTGACAGATACCACTGGATTAAAAAGTATCCCTTTTTTCAATGCTGGCTGGCCCGCGTTGCTATCTACGAGGTGTTTCGTTCGTTTCATCGTTTGAACTAATGTATTTAAGTATGGATTCAGAAGGAAACAAAACGTCGAGAGCTTGTTATTTTTGGATACGCTATTAAGAGGTTTAAAAAGAATAGGGTACAAGTCACGATGTTTTCAATTTCTTATGAGAATGACTCGAACTTTTGTGGAAAAGCAGAAATTGCAAAGTGCAAATTAATTTACTTTTGCTTGTACTGATTATTTTATACTTTATTAAATTAACTTTTAACTGGTATCTGATATTTTCTGAAATTTAACTTTTCGCTTTTTACGATTAAATAAATGAGAAAGATACAGTTTCATTTACGCACATAGGGAAGAACGCGTAACGGACGTTCTATGGTCAGAAGCACTGGAAACCGCCAACGCTAATCGCTACGCCTGTCTGTATCTGTCCATATACATTCTACCGTAAGATTGCTTTCGACGTATAGGCTATGGTTACAGCTGCACGCGATTAACGATGCATCGAGATTTACATGGAACTAAGCAGATGGATAACGAGTAAGACCGTAGCTACAGCGGACGTGAATCCGCACAAACTGGCGCTGTGACAAACTCAGTACGTCAAACCGTCAAATGCGCGTATAGATTCTAATGGACGTATGCATTGCGATCTTCGGATCTTCTGTTCGCTCGCTCTAACTGCAACCTGAAGATTATCCAAACATGTAGTCACTAATTCATCGTTCGATGACTTATTCCGCAACGACTTGCCTGTAATTCAGATTTAACAGCAATTTTGCGAATAAACATTTATCGATCTTTGGCAGAATTTCAGAAGATACACGAAACATTGTTCCTGGAAAAAATTTTTCGAGTCACCGGTGACCACGCAAGGATTATGCGACGCTCACCGCGGAAACTCCGTTGGAAATTAGTTTCCAAGCTTAATGGAGTTTCGCGATTGCGAAAGGTGCCGCGACGAACGACGAAAGTCGTCGGCGAACTTTCCGTGTAACTTTAGCAATTTTTCCCATTAGCCGCGATTTTTCAGCTGCGGAACACGCTCCTGACGAAGTTTATCGCCTTGCTGGTGCGGTAGTAAAGAAAGAAAGAGGGCGAACGATATCCGAGCAGACCGACTCGCGAATACATTAGCGCGACAAAACTTCGCACGGATTGTTTTCCTTGCCGAAATTTGTTCTCCGCCGTGTTACGGGGATCTCGAAAAGATTGGTCCACGAATTCGAAAGAAAGATTACGATTCCCCTGGGAAATTAACATAGAACCATGGAACTTGCACGTTTCTAACAAGATTAGTATCAATGAAGCTGTAAATTGTTTCAATCACTACGAACTTCACGAGCTAAACACGTTCAAATCGATTCACAGTATTAATTCACAGTATTATCCTAGAAATTTCCATAGTTTTCACTATTTCACTTTAACGTTACACGAATGCTTCAGGTATTGTTGTTGGGTACATTATACGTCATTATGTTCGCAGCGATTTACGCTTAATCGCCAACTGATCTTCGTTTTGTCCATATACAGGACAATTTTCTTACGTAAAAATGATTTGGGAAGAATTACAGAAAAACATCGACGATCCTCCAGAATATCGAATATCCTTCTCTATTTTCTCTTCTTCAAGGCTTTGGATCATTATCTGTACGAAACTAATCTTCTGACAATAAATTGCCAAAAACGTGTATCACAGTGGAGATATTATGGAAATTATTCGACAAAGAAATTCCATTCTTTTAAAATGAAAGTGTATTTTCGACCAATCGCGAGGAGAGACGTCAACGGGAGTCGTAAATTCCCGTTACGATTATAGCAATCGACACCACGAGTTGATCGATCCCCTGATTTCTGTTAAGATAATAGGGGTGATTGAGTTAGTATAACACTGTGATTCACAGAATTATAAGGTTTTATTTCCAACACTTAAGTTACACTGTTGAGTAGATATAATTCCTAGATGACAACTTGTCGCCCGAAGGTAAGATAGATATGCACGCTAGAGCAAGGCTCTTATAATGGAACTTCGTATGTCAGTGGACGTAGCACTAGAGGATACTTAATAGAGGAAGTGATTGTTCGTGTTTAGACCTAGACGTTAGAATTGTACTTAGTTGCTGATTTTTCTAACGGTGTAGAAGAAGTAAAGTTGAGTGACGATGCTGTGTCGGAGGAAAGCTAGCGATGGATATGTCTAGCGCACGGGACCATCGGATTTGTTCATAACGTTTTTGGTCAGGAAGTGAGGGCAGTATGCATTGCTTCTGACTGGATAAACGGAGGTTGGTGGACTAGGAAGGGTCTTAGCCGTCCGCGATAGAAAGTTGCTATTAGGAAGCATCGTACGTGGGAAACTTTCCCTTTCAAGCCGTGGTAGACGATATTTGTTTGTCAAGATATTTATTCGGTCTGAATGATCTTAGCAAACAAATTATGATGGGTACTTAAGGCGATTGAAGGTACGTCGTAAGGATAAGCGGACATCTGGTCTAGGTAGACGATCGCCCGACCGTAACAGGAAGACCTCGGACTGTGGACACTTTCAGGGTGAAATAATTTGTTCGAAGGACGAAATCTCTCGATTTCGTTAATAATACTCGACGAGTAAGTTTGCGAACGGTATGACAAAACGGTGCAAATGCGAGTCCATATCTCGTTGGCAAGGCCTTCCGCTCCGGTTCCACGGGCTCATCGATGATTTACGAGCCGCGAAAAAGAGCGGCCAGAGCACCGGGGATAAGACGTGTCCCGGGCACGAGAGGGTCGGCCTTGCAACTTCAGAGACAATTTATCGTTGCATCGATCCCGCAACGAACGGGAAATTTTATAAACTGCCTTTCGAGAGGGCAACGAAGGAAAAATTGGATCGCGTGTACCCGGTGGTGGAGAAGGGCGAGGGGTTATTGGAACGGAGACAAATGAAATCGGAAAGCTCTCGTTCGCATGAAATAGGATAATTCGAAATTGACCGGCCCCCCGATGTCGCCGATCCCTCGCGGCTCTTTATTACTCCTCGTTTCTCAATTCCAGCTTTGAAAGCAACCGTCTCGTTAATAAAAGCTCAACTTCCAGAGAACTTTCTGTTCTCGTAGCTTCTTGCCCATTAGATTCTCACTGAATTTCGCGAGGATATCCAATCGAATTCGAGAATATCGTACGTATGTGAGAAATATTAATATTTTGAAATGTGAGAATATTAATAATATTTATTTATTTACTTTCTATTGGTGCAACAACGTTTGATGAAGGTTGTAAATGTAGTATCGTGGACGAATGACCTAAGAAATATCTGATGAATCATCGTCACTTAGGTCTACCCGCAATATTGTTTAAGTGCCTTCAGGTCAAAAAAGGCCTGGCGATCGTATTAGGCGAATCATAAAACAATATCGCGGGAAGGCCTAAGTGCTGTTAGGTCGAAAAGGGCCTGGCAGTTTTATCGGGCAGTCGAGTAGGAGAGTCGTCGATTTGCCGAGTTGTTACGAGTTGTAAACTATCAATTGTGAGTTGTGAATTAACTATTTAGTTATAGCACATTACTGTTTGTGTTTCTTGTCTAATCCATTGTAAATAGATCTATTGATCAATAAACTTATTACGTAGGATAAATAAAAAATTCCTATATAAATAATATAGGTATAGGTAAATAAAGAAAGATAAGTGCGAAAGATTAGTGTCAACCTACGTGCTGTAAATCTCGCTTAGCTCTTAAATAGAATTTAGCAAGGTACGAAAAAGTTTCAGTTTTTTTTTATTTAATATTTCACATTCACAATTTGTCCAATTTGGACATTTGGTAGAATTTTTTGGCTGTTTGATTATCATGTGGGTGGCTACCCCCAGCGGGGTACCATCTTCGTGTTTGTTAGGTTATATTCTTTATAAGATCTGTTGGGTGTTTCCTTTTTAGTCTTCTTTCTATGCTCGATGTTTTTTTCTTTTTTTATATTTGTTTATTTGGATTTTACAATTTGTCCAGTAGAACATTTGGTAAAATATTATAGCAGTATACTAATATAACATGTGTGTGGCTACCCCCAGCGGGGTACCATCATCGTGTTTGTTAGGTTATGTCCTTTGTGAGATCTGTTGGGTGTTTGCTTTTTAATCTTCTTTCTATGCTCATGTGTTGACCGTTTCCACCGCCAGCCATTTCGGGTGCGTTGCTATTCTTTCTCTGTATCTTCTTGCACATCTGCAATCTCCTCCTTGATCGTTGGTATTCCCAGGTCTTTCCGAATGTTCTCGTTTCTAACGTACCATGGGGCGTTTACTATTTTTCTAAGAATTTTAGCTTGCATTGTTTCTATTTTGCTTATATGGCTCATTGTTGCTGTTCCCTATAGTATAAGTTTCGGTTGGCGAGAGAAGAAATTGTCCTGTTTTCGGATTCAGTCGATACAATTGTTTGCGTTAGTATTAGTTACGCGCATAGATGCATGGAATAACAGAGATTTTCTAAAGATCGAGCACTAGATTCGATAAATCAGGAATATCAGGACAGACGATGCAGTTATTTCGAACTTTGAGCACAAACATCAGCGAGACGAGTTTACGTTATTTTAGTGACTAATTCCAGAGAGATTAAGGGTAGACCATAATCATTATGGTAAGTTTTGACAACAGATTTTTGTCTTCTCTTGTGATTCTTATGATTGGGAAAAAGTAAAGTGTTTAGAAATGGAAGTATGAGCAATACATATTTTGTTATAACAGGATGACCGCTTTGAGAAATGGTCAGTACTCGGCCAGAAGAAAGATAAACATATATATATTGATACGTTGCGTCGTTATGCTTCATGTTACCAAAGCGAAGGTACGGTAAAGTTGCCCTCTATTCGTCGGCGAAAGACGAGACGACATAACAAAAGAACGCTTGATCAAAGAGCAAAAGTAATGAGAGATACGGACGATGGGAATAAAAAGGACGGTGGCTTCTTTTTTTCCATTTATTGGCTTTCTCTCGTTTACTCAACGAAGTCTCGTTTAGAGTGCTTTTGATCCTTATTACTGGGTACCGAGACTCTCGCCCATCGTTGATGTACGGAAAAAGAGAAAGAGCAGGAGAAAACGCTATCTTAAAAGATTTTAATCATATTACACCGACTATTCTATGGAGTTAGGAATAAATTAATGTACCGTGTCTGATCGAATTATCTCGATGTAATTCGTCTTCCAAGTACGAACAATGGCAACATCGAGATCCTTCTTTCGACGATTAAAGACGTGTCTGTACAATTAAAAGGGTGGACCGGTTTTTCGTTGAAAAAAGTCACCGAACAGCAACTCTGTTTCGCGATTAAAGACCACCTACTAACTCAGTCCGCAACACGACCTAATGACTTAGCCGTTTTTATCGCGCCGTTTATTCGACAATTAGAGCAGCAATTGGATGCAAGAAAGACCGAGCGTTGTAGAACGCAAGCGGCAAATTGCAGTTGCTTAACATTAACGCTTTGTCGCTTGTCGCGGTTTCATTTGCACCGGTTCGCCAAAGTTTCGCTGTCATGCATTTTTACGCGGTGACCCATCAGAATCACCGAGCATATTCGTTCCATACGTAGTTAAAACTTTCAAAATTTTGGATATGGAAGGTTTAATATTTTCGTTCTTCCATCTTCGTCTTTCTCTGACTCTCGTTCTCCCATTCGAAAACTATTTCCTGTTACAAATAGAAAAAAGAATTTGACGAGTTTTTCTCGATTTCAGAAATTGAAACACGTTGGACTATGATGTTCTCATATATTTACATTTTAGAATTTTAATAGGGAGAAAGAGAAATAGCACGCAAAAGCTTCGCTTGAAACTTGAGCTGATACGTACGGCAGGACTGTCTGGTCCCCTGTGCAGTCGACTCTACGGTGTAGCGACGTAGTAATATACCACGAGCAAGAAATGATAGCCACCCCGAGCGCTGAATTATCGTTTTAGTTCGCGCCATAGCCTGTTGAGCAGCCAGAGATTTAGAAAGATCTCGGCCATTGCAAGAACAGGGAACAGAACTTTCCTTCTACCATCTATTAACTGTCACCGGTTATTCTTTAAGGAATGCATTCAGTTAAACGCAATTAAACAATAAATAATTTACTCACGCACACAAACTATTAGATTATAACATAAATTCGTCCTACTTTCATTATTCGTTATTATCTTTCGCTTAATTAATAATATTCCTTTAATAAATGTAATTTAATAATTCACACGCGCTATCGAAGAATTTGGAATCGTTACGTGTATCATGGAATCAGGAATTCGAAAAAAAAAAGACGAGTGAATTTAGAATTCTACTATCTTGGAAAGTCCTCTACTCAAAAATAGATCAAACTAAACAAAATTACTGCCTACGTTAATTTCGAATAAATAATACAATCGTGAAAGATAATTAAAAAAAAAAGCAACGATCTAAAGTATTGGACAACCAGCCTATCCGACCAGCGAATGATCGCTGAATCATCGAACGAATGTTTTCGTTATTGTCAACGCGTAATCGAAATGTGACTACTAGGCCCACCCTTCAAACTTAATCATAGGTCCTATCGGTCAATCGATTAATTAACACGGATTAGCGGAGTTTCTAGTCATCGCTTAGATTGGATATCCTGTATAGTAAACGTATGATACAGTGGATAATGACCGAGGTAAATAGAGTTTGTTGTCCCTGGATTATCGTTGCTAATTGCAGTTTGCGCAAAGCTCTGGGTCCCTGCTCTCTCGCGTCCAACGAAACAGACGGTTATAACGGATCGAACGGCGACAATGGATCGGCCGACGCAAATATTGACCGCAACAAATATAGGCCGGGCCGACAATCAAAACGTCAGCTCGGCTTAATTTATCGCGATCCTGCAAGGCTGCCCCGCCGCGGCTTGCGTTTTTCCAACCTGATGCCATGTCGATTGTACCGCGTTTATTGAAAGCTCAAGGGCTCGACGTGTGGCCCGTTGGTTGCGCGTGACGTTTCCAAACTCCAAACGCCACTTCCCAACCAACATACCGGAACAACGCCGATGCGTACCGTGGTGTAAGAGGCGTGAGAAACTGACGCGAATTTTGTCAACACTATACCTCGAGAGCGGTTGTTGACAGGGTTCGATTAGTTGTACCGAACGTTTGGTTTCGTTTGAATTTCCATTTTATTTGGTTTTTTGAGGAAAATTGGCGATTTTGATAATTAACGATTATAGAATTATTATTTCTGATCCAACAGAGATTTTTATTCACAAAGTGTTTAATCCTGCAAATATTGTCGGTTTATAGTTTGTACTTAATACAATCCTTAGGTTTATGGCACGTTCTTACAAATTATGGAGAAAGCGGATATTTGTCCAACGGAAAAGCCGAGTTTTCCCAGGAGCTAGGTCATCCCTGAGCCATGTTGGTAGGGGGTTTTCTTCTCCAATCTTCATTTATTAACGTTGGCTATAACCAATGGGCATCGCGGATCGTTACCCTCACTTTTCTAACGAAAAGTGTGAACAACGAATCCACGTCCTTAGTTCAAAAGACACACTCACATCGAGTTTTCCTCCGTAATCACACAAGAACGAACTTCATTTGTTCTCATCACGACAGAGCAGTCACTTCATCCCTCTAGACTTGTTCTCATCACGACACAGCAGTCACTTCATTTCTATATTTCTTCTACGACATCAGGACAGCCAACTCAAATTCTTCGACTTACGCTCTAGACTTGTTCCACAATAACATTCAAGTAATAGTTAAAGCTTATCAGTTAGTCTAAATCAACTCGAATCAGTGGTCAGGGTTAGGAACAGCAGGAGTCAAAAGTTAAGGATAATCTACAAGACAGTCAATCGACAGAAGGTATATCATCACCGTCGTCAACACGATAAGGAATCTCAGTTCGTACTCATTCGGAGTTGTCATCTCAAATACTCAATCTTGTATCACACTGAAGTTGTTGGATCATTCAAATATACAGGGTGGTTTGTAACTGGTGGTACAAGCGAAAAGGGGGTGATTCTAAAGAAGTCGAAAAAAGAAGTCGAAAAGGAGACGTGATAAAGTGCACGCGTACCGAGCGAAAATTCAAACTCGATTTTTTCGAAAACAAAGCCTCAAACGAAAAATTTTTATTCTATATTTTCGACTTCTTTTTTCGCATAGAATAACCCCCTTTCCGCTTGTACCACCAGTTACTAACCACCCTATATATTAGATTGTCCGAAAAGTTTCTTTCCTTTTATGAGGAAATATTAGACGAACAACGTTTTACATTATTTTGTCGAATTACGTACGATTTATTTCATTCTGTTGAGATAAACACCGCGACATTTTACAGACTCGTTTTCACGTTTGTATGAAGGTGCACTGTTGTAAAAAACACGTTTGCGAAAGAAAAACACTTTTCGGACAACCTAATATTAATTAAAATGTCGAGTGGAACGAAATATCTATGATTGTAAAGTTATTTGTAGAAGATTTTAAAATCGTGATATCTCTTTTTAATTACAGAGTTGTTAATTAAGAATGCGCGATGACACGGCGAATTTGTCAGTGGACAGCAAATCCGCGCGAGAAGGCGCAGGGTATGGAAATGGAACCCCAAAAAACAAACTCTCACCGCCAGGAAAAAATATTCTTGAAGTGTAAGTACCATAACAATTCCATGTACATACGTAGTTTCCTCTTCGATTATATTGAGTACGTAAGATTTCGTCTGCTTCTGAAATTTTCCCCTTCGCGACAAGTAGTCCAAAAGCAAAGTAACCGCTCCGAAGACGAAACTTCACCGCGCGAAAAATTAATTTACACAAGCTGGTCGCTTTATCGACAACGTGGTGACTGAACATTTCGAAGAACTTCGTTTCTGTACAATAGCTCAGAGAAATAGGGAAGGGGATAAATGGCGAGCTTATCCGTTACTGATCGATGGTTATAATGTTCATGATCGATGAGATGAAAAATTGCGATGTTTTTTTCCCTTCTTTAAGATCGACCGCTCGTTGTCTGCGTTCCGTTGTCCAGACACTCGATCATTCCTGATCGATCGCTAACCAATAATCATTCGAGATTTCGCGAATCGACGATGTTGCTTCGCCGTGATAATTAGAATGCGGATTTTTATGCACGTTTATACGAAATTTAAAGGTGCAGAGGTGTAGAAAATGCATAAATGCTATATCTGCCTGTTATAACTTTTAATAAATAAAACGAACGAATTATTAGAACGAACAATTGGAAAAGTAGAAATTTGCATAAAAATTCATCCGATCTATAGCAACGATATTTTGCAAAAATCAGAGTTTCCATCCCTGATGTTGGTTTATTAAACCTTCTTTTTATGGTTAGAATAGAAACGAGAATAGTTTGAGGAAAATTTAAACAGCGTTTACGCTGGATCCGTCGTGCTTCTTTCGCAAGTTTTCGCAAAATTTGCATTTATTCGTGGCCGGAGGATATTGGCGAGAAAGTTGAGAGATTGATCGATTCGAGTGGCGACAGATGACGGAAACTACTGACACGAAGGAGGCGCGTACAAATTTTTCTTGGATAGATAGTTTCGCGAATTTTCGTGCCCGCAATAATTCAAGAAAACTCGTCGTGTAGGAAATAATCGTTCATATTGAGAGATGGATCGAAACGAAACGTGATTAATGCTCCTTAGAAACGTGCACGCCGATAAATCACTGCAAGTGAAAACTGGAAAAAATATATTATATACAATTCATCATACATATAAAAACCGATACTGATTTTTCTCAAGCATTAAATTCTCACCCTAAGTGACCATATCGTGTGTTGTATAAGATTTTATTTCTATTTATTTGGTTAGTGCGATACAGCCGCACTATAGGAGTAGTCTTTTAATTATTTCGATTAGCATAGTTTTATCGTTTGTTACGAAATTTGTCACGTTCTTACAACACGTAACAATCCTGCATAATAATCCGACAATAATCGTTAAGTTCATTCTGTTTGGAACTTGGTTTACAGCATCCAAATTAATTGTCAGCCTGAGAAATACAATTACACCATCTCATCGAATTAACGTATAGGGATCGAAGGGAAAAGTTTGCTCGTTCAACTACCGAAATCGGACTTGTCGAGCGCGATTCGTTCACCGGGGGGTAAATTCATCTATGCATCGTACTGTTACGATGGCAGTCTCGTGTTCCTTGTATAAAATACCCATCGTAGATTCGTCGCAGGAGTTTCGAACAGCAATTACTCCGCTAATGGAGCCCCTACGGGAAGATCCAGACTTCGTCGAAGCCCGACACTTGCCGGGGTCGTCGCGACGGAAACCGGAAACTTCGCTTTTCCTTTCACACGCCGACGACGATCCTTCACGTCCTGGCTGTCTACGTTGATCCGCCAACCAACGATTTACATAGTGTTCCCAGCAGATTTATGATCTCGTATAATACAGCGTGCCATTTAACTCGTTTATTACGATGCTAAATAATGGGAATCGATTCCCGAACATCCATGTTACTAAATCTTCGTACAATCGTGAAAAGCTTGGATACCTTGACTCTTCGATAGCAATGGGATTAAGTTTCATTCGACTGGAATTCAACATTAGTTCAAGTCAATCCTAATATAAAAGCTTCTCTTTGCTATGTTTCATTTTCTGCATTCATAAATTATTGGCTCTGTGAAACCCAGAGCGAGTAGTTCAAGATATCATAAGTAACAGAATATTTCCTGGTTTCATGTGAAACGTAATAGTTAATTCAAATTGTCAAGGAAATTAGACGACGATAATTTCGCATTCATGTGAGATAACGACGCAGAAATTTGTAAAAACCATTTGTTAGAGTTAGAAGAGGAACACGATGATGAACGATCAAGAAGAAGAGTTATTATCGTAGGGTAACATTTGCGAGAGGATAAAGATTCTTGGACAATTTAGCGGGGCCATTTCCTCTGAAGTCGTTGGATCGTTTGTCAGGGTGTTTCAGGCGAAAGAGAGAAACTGTTGGTTTCTTCGTCGCGGAACTTCCATTTGTATTTTAGACGTTAGTGCGCTGTTTTATAAAACACATTGAGTCGTTTCCCAGAGGAAATGATCCTGCTGGTCGATGAACGCGAAGCGTTTTAACATTTTTGCCACTCGATTTCTTTCATTCATTTTGAACGAGCAGGAACGCGTGCCGATCGTTATCGGTGTTTGTCGAGGAGCAACGCGCTTTGAATTAACTGAACGGTCGCTTACGTCACTGGTTTCACGACTGTAGTTCACCACACGTTTTAACTACACGTTTGTGCAACAATTCTCAGCTAACTAGGTTTACGAGCGCCGAGTCGATCTTAAGTAGGAATAAGGTCTCGAAATCTGGAACTTCTCGGAAAAAAAGAAAAAGAATCAGGAAATTCGAAACTCTCCAAGTCCGGATAAATAATAATTTGTATAAACAACCTACGAAATTATTGCGATGATACGAGTTTATTTGCAATTAACACTGGAACTACCGATAGTTAACACGAAGCTATTTCTACCACAACCAGTCAAAATGACTGGTTATTTAAAAAATATGCGATAATAGAATATTTTTATTTTTTTCGACTTATTACTTTCTTACAGAAGGAATTCCACGTTATGTAGTATATTTTTGGTATTATTAATCCAGCTGGGACCATGATCCTAAACCCCTAAATAGGGGTTGACATATTTATGAAATTGTAGAACCAGTCGTTTTGACTGGCGTGGTATTTCTAGTGTTAGCATCTAGCGATCGATTCGGAATTTTCCTGATGACTGATATCGTCATATTGAATGGTACGCAGTAAAAATTTAAAAAACGTGTGGGAAGTTGTACGAAACGAGGAAACTGGTTAATTGGGGTTCGATAAACAGATTGCAAAACCCTTTTACACTTCGACAGGTACCGGTCATTTTGACTGATATTGGTATAAGTAGCCTTGATATCAAATTATTTTCAGTTTGAATACATAAAAAACAAAGTAAAATTCACTATATTATTCTTTTAGTTATCGTTGCGAAAGTCATTACATCATTGCGGAAAAAAATATAACACGAAGTAGAAATTTTAAAATAAAATTGCAAAACCAAGTCAATTTCACTGGTGTGGTAGTTCTAGCATTGACCGATAGTAAATTGAGAAATATCTAACGAAGATAATTAAGAAAATCTTAAATGATTTTTCATCGATAATAATGCGTTTATCAGTGAAAATATTCGCAGAGGTGCAATCGTCGACGCGATACCGGATTCGAAGTCCGGTTTCGCGATCGGATAAACAGGAGACGAACGTATATTTAAGTCTTCCCTGCTGATGCATATGAAAATATTGCTGTAGGATCTACAGTGTACGGAACCTTGTATATTTCATTTCAGACACGCTCCAAGATGCGAAGAAGGATAAAGAGGAAACTCAGTATATGCTACAAGAGAATGGCGATCCAATGTACGAATAAGATTTTTACAGATGAATGAGATTTTGTTAAATAATTAGAAAGAGAAATATAGGAGGAGTAAATATGGGAGTCAAAATGATTGTAGGAACTTACGGAATTAATTAGGAGATATCCTGATCGCCCTAGAGACTGGAAAAATCGTATAAATTTATTCATGATGATTTCTTAATTGTAGCAAGTATACCCTGTAAGAGTATTCCCGGATTGAAAATTAAACAATCGGAACTTTGCATTTCTATGGCAGAAGAAAGAAACGTAACCGATTCTTAAGCTTCTTTTCTCTCGGGAAAATAGTTTTTCTCTTGCATCCGGAAGTACTCTTCCATAACCGATCATTTTCTCGTGCTGCTACAAAGAGTAGAAGAATGGATAACGGGCAGCACATCGACGAGCAATTGTATCTAAAAATGTTCTTATTAAAAGTCAATATTACTTTGTGTCCACAGTGAATTCGTGCCACCTCAAACGAAGGAGGAGGAGAAGCCGGTTGCGTCGGAACAATCCTTGCCACCAGTGCCTTATTTCAAACTCGTAAGTATCATCGGTCAAAAGAAAAAAAAAAGAAGTAACGAAATAAAATACAAAGAAAGCAGAGAACGTCACCGACATTTGTCAAACATTCCACATACATCCTGTTACAGTTGAAATATCACCGTGTTAGTTTGGAATCAAACGACGAAATCGATCTTCTAGCGGCCGAACGGTTTGGCTATCGAGTCCCTTTGTCTTTGACAAACTTAACGAGCGCGATTCTGTCGATCGATCGGGCTTGTTTTTGTTTAGAACTAGTCAGATCTCCGTCCATTAATCACCGTTAGGCCAGCATTAATTTTCCCCGGGGTTAAATCTGCCGGAAAGGCAGAAGTTGCCGGCACTAAATCACTCGAGAATATGTTTCTGAAATTTTCGACTAGTTCGGCGACAAATTGCTCCGTCGACGCCACCGGAATCTCGCGAATTCCCGGCGAACCCATCATTCGGAAAATTAACATAACGTCGATGCTCGCGCGCAATTAATTAAAATACGTCCGTTGCCATGGCTGTTGCCCACCGGTACTTCCCCTGTGCTACCCCTTTTTCTCTCACTTTCCCTCAGTTCTCTCTGCTTCGCCGAAACTTTGAATTCCAGTTTAATCGCGGCGTACGTGAAAGCTTTGACCAAACTCAGTGACGAAAATCGCTCTATGTCTGTTCACAGTTTCGATTTGCAACATGCGGGGAGTTGATGCTGATTCTTGGTGGCCTGATCATGGGAACTTTGACAGGCCTGTGCATCCCTATTTCGACGATTCAGTATGGTGAATTCACCACATTGCTGGTGGATCGTAATACGGAGAATCAATCCAGTACACCGACGCTTATATTGAAGTGGTTCGGAGGAGGAAAGGTCTTGTAAGTCTTGGCGTACTCAGACAGACACGCCTACACTACCTGAATTGCATATTTTTAGCACGAAACCGAGACGCGAGACTCGCCTCTGACGCGTTACGTTAACGAGAAAATAGATCGCTCGAGGGGAATATAGTCTAGTTTATTCTGTCTAGTTTACTTTGGTACATCGCTACGAAGTTCCGTAATTTTCCACGTCGATACTGTTCCACGGAACGATACTCCGAATTGAGAATTTAGAAAAACGGTTTCCCTTCGATGAATAATATAACGTATTTATGAGATAAATATTATGATTGCAGGGGACCCAATGAAACATACGAAGCGAGGATGAGCGCTCTGTACGACGACTCGGTTGCGTTTGGTGTATCCTCCGCGGCGCTATCCACCTTCCAATTTTTCTTTGCCGTGTTCACGGTCGATTTATTAAATGTCGCTGCTTCTAGACAAATCGCTCGAGTACGTAAGATGTTCCTTCGCGCTGTTCTTAGACAGGATATGACGTGGTACGATACCAACACGTCGACCAACTTCGCCAGTAGAATTACCGAGTAAGTATACTTCGCTGTTAATCGATAACTCGTTAAAAGAAGGCAATTAGATTTTACACAAAAGATCTCAGATCGAACCTTGAAATACATTTAACAGCCAGACTTTCGTTTCCATTAAAATTCACTTTAAAATAATAGTTTCGTTAAAATCCAAATTTAAATCACAGATAATTAATATTTAAACTGTGAATTCAAATCAATTCCATTTTATTCGAAAATTCTATTCTTTCCTTTCGTATGGAAACTGTCCGGACGATAGACACGTTTCACTCGTTGAAAGGATATCCCGGAGACGTATAGCCTCGAGTAGCCATATTTTCTTACGTCGATCCGGCTTTCAAGCGAACATTGCGGTTTCGATTTCTCCCAGTTCCGCGGATATAAACGTAGCGCGGATCATGTATAACGGAGAAGCGAGAAGCAAAGTTTAGGGAACGAGATCTCTGCTCATCAACAGGTGGTCGCTCGTGAGAATCGAAATCCTTACCCGATACAAAGTCCATCTCTGTTTGCGGTTGCGTTTCAGACCGCGTAATTATCGAAAAGTCAAGGATGGATTCATAACGGACCAATTAAAGCGTCGCCACTAGAGCATTTCCTTGTGCAATCTGTTTATTTCGGGACGAGAATGTTCGCCGCAATAGTATATCCGTGGCGCAAGTCGCATAATTGCATAGACACGCGTGCAATTTCGATGAAAGAAATTCGACGTTGCACGGTGGCTAAATTTTTCTTCTTGTCGCCAAGTAGCGTTTCCGGTTTGTAGCAGACGATTGAAACACAGAATGAATCACGCTACCTTACACTGTTGCAGAGACAATAAATCTCGTTGCATCGTAAATATAGCATCGTGATACGCGTATATATCGATGTAGTTACAAGACCTATTGGCATTAAAAACGATTTGGCTCATAGTCCGCATTTATAACGACTATTACGTAAACTCGACTTAACACCTGTCTTAAATGGCAATCATCGAATGGCACGGATTTCTGTATTTTCTTTGTCATATCGAGTGCAACGATGTGCCAGGTTTTACGTACAGTAACTGACGAAAGTATTCGAATGTTTATTGGAGCCTTTCGTGAATATATTGTTTGTATCGTACAAAACGTTCTGAAATTTCATTAGTTAGCACGGCAATGAGAATCGATTAGTAGATATTGGCATAGTTTGATATCTGACAAAAAAGTAATAATGCTGTGTACATTTTCATATAGGTAGGTTTCCAGCTTTATCAATATACTCACGACAAGTGATGTCACGTTACAATGCTGATGAAATTCTAAAATGTTTTATATAACACGTACAATGTATACGTAAAAATTGTCTATCATACGCGTTCAAATACTTTCGTAATCCATTGTATCATCGTAAATCATTTCGTATACATTCGTCACAGTTGCGTCTCGTTCGTTTCTTCCTATCATCGTTAGGAATAAAAATCATATTTTGTAAAAATGTTTCTCGTGTCGCAACTTCCCGCTACATATTGCCGTTATCAGTTTGAAAACGTTATTTCACGTTGTATGACTGTAAGACGGAATTATAATAAAGTTCGCATAATTTGAGACAATATTGATTTTAGTTGAAGGTGATTACACGACATTCGCGAGTATGTGTTATTGTACCGTAAATGCTGTGTAATCACCCGGAAATGTCTTTACGTGGCGCCGCAACATTTTCACGAATATTCTAGAACGTGAAGCAGGATGAACAACGTTAAATATAAATGCCACGAACACAGTGACACTTCTCCTTGACATTTATACATACGGTTTGAGGAATCATTTCTTTATATCGTGCTAAAACGTATACACCGTTAGATTTTATTTTTAGTTTGCTTTCCGATCGCTATTTGACAGCTTGTTTTCTTTAATCGTATTAGAGGAGATAATGGAACTGCGGATAATATGGTCGCGCGATACAAACGAGAAGCTAAATTGAATATTCGTTGAAACTGAACTCCCCGAGCTTTTGCAAGGTGACCTTTGCATCGTCGAAGATAAGGCAAACTCTAATTAATTCATTCTGAATAGTTGCCCGCGGTTCCGTGTTATTTTCGTCAGGTACTTTGGATAGAACCGACACCAAACTATACGAACGTATCTAATTACGGTGGTGGTCACCTTGTACAACGACGAGAAGCCTGGCAAACGTGCCGACGAAGAAAGAATTTTCCACAAATTTATTCACGACTCGAATACTTAATCGGGTGAAAATTCATCCCAGAGAAATTTAAATTGAAGATCATATGTCAAAGTCCAGTTTTATTTTTATTGTGTGCCGTCTCGTTAATTTAATTTTGCAGCATTTGCGCGGACAATCAAAATATTCACGGTTGATGGGTAACCCGGTACCCGAACACCAAATTGTCCACACAAAATTTAGTAAACGTGTGCTTTGATAGAAACCTACTTTTCGATATAATTGATAATTCACTTCTTGCTACGAGATATTACCAGATATTAATGTTAAGCATTTTATGGATTAACGAATGTAACCAAAAGTTGTCATGACGTTGCAGAGACTTGGACAAGATGAAGGAAGGCATAGGAGAAAAACTGGGCGTGTTCACGTACCTCACGGTCTCCTTTATCTCCTCCATCATCATATCGTTCGTATACGGCTGGAAATTAACGCTGGTGGTACTAAGTTGCGCACCAATCATCGTCATAGCCACTGCCGTAGTAGCGAAAGTTCAGAGCTCCTTAACAGCTCAGGAGTTGAACGCTTATGGGCAAGCCGGTAGAGTGGCCGAGGAAGTATTAGGCGCCATCAGGACCGTGATCGCCTTCAATGGAGAGGAAAAGGAAGTGGAGAGATACGCTGAGAAACTAGTACCAGCCGAGAGAACCGGAATAAGACGTGGAATGTGGTCCGGAGTTGGTGGTGGCGTGATGTGGTTCATCATATACATCAGCTACGCAATAGCGTTTTGGTATGTCTATATTAAGATTGTGTGAAAATATTTGTACGCTTTTTGGGATATGCGTTTGCGTACTATAGCATAGATGAAAGAAATACGAGTATTTTCAGAATAAACGCTTCTGACGCGGGTAAACAGGCACGAGAAGGGTAGAAACGGGTCAGCCATGTAATTTCCGCATTGTGTCAGAGGTGTTTCAAGTAAAAGTTGTTTGCTTTAAAAGGGAAGCATCAGACAGGGGTGTTCCTTTGTTTGCCATGGAAAGTGGCGGTCTTGGCTACTCTAATTCGATATAAAACGATCTTCCCTTGGAACTCTTCCTTTTTCTGTTGTTTCCTCTTTTCGAAAATGGACGAGTTACGTACAGTGTAGGGAAAAAGTTTGCGCGTAATGGTGGCTAAGGGAAGGAACACAGGTTTGGTTAGAATAAATCAAATTTCCCCTCGCACGATCGTAGGACGAGGCACACGAATTTCTATTATTGTTATATCTTAAATCGAATCATATAGGATCGCGCGATGGAAAAGGGAAGTGTTCCGAGGAAACATCTGAAGAACGAAATGCGTGTGATATATTCGTCAAAAAGTTAGATCGTCGAAAGTAATCGGATAGGAATAGATTAAGAGTTTTAAGCCGTTTACATACGACTAGACATGTGGTATACGATCAGATGGTACACTGATCCCGTCTGAGTCGATGCAAACCGTAACTAGATAATAACGCTGATACAAGTTTACGTATATTGCAACTAGCGCTATGAAACCTCGTAGTCGCTGCATGTATCGTAACATGTTTCGGTGTATGTAAACAGCTTTAACCATTAACATAACACAAACACTGTAGCAACGCGATCTATTCTGTCGTCGTGCCGAGATGCATTGCCAAAGTTAAACAATGGTAACTTTGAGAGCATCGAAATTAGATACCTTTCGTTTCTGTGCTACCTCACTGGTCATCCTTCTATCTTTGTACACTATGTGATCTTTCATTGTCAAAAGGAAGAAGAGATCTCGAACGACTGCAATAAATCACGACAAGTTCTCGAGATGAAAATTAGAACGCATGTTAAATTGACGATTATCGTTCGCCAGGTACGGAGTTCAGCTGATCCTGGAGGACAGGCCAAAGGATGTGAAGGAGTATACACCAGCAGTGTTGGTGATCGTGTTCTTCGGTGTGCTAGCTGGCGCTCAGAACATGGGTCTGACATCGCCGCACCTCGAAGCGTTCGCGGTGGCGCGTGGTTCAGCCGCGGCGATTTTCCAAGTGCTTGATCGCGTGCCAACGATCGATAGCTTGAGCAAGGATGGTCAGAAGCTTCCATCCGTCAATGGTGAGATCGAGTTCAAGAACGTACACTTCCAGTATCCCGCTAGAAAGGACGTGAAGGTGTTGCAAGGTTTGAATCTGAAGATCAATCGGGGCGAGACCGTGGCACTCGTCGGCGGGTCCGGCTGTGGCAAGTCTACTTGTCTCCAGCTCATCCAACGTCTCTACGATCCTCATAAGGGACAGGCAAGTAAAAAGAAAAATTTGTGTTTGCGCGAGAAGCAAAACGGAGGTAGAGAATCGCTGGATCAAACAATGGTTTAGATCGTGCGATTAGATCGTTCGCATTTTTCTCTTCATTTTACTTTGAGTTAAACCTTTTTATTGTTTAAAGGACGCTCAAATTTCAGGAATATATAATTTATACGCGTAATTTGTACGTTTCAATTCTGTGTTCAAGATTTCCTTGAAACATTCCATTTGTGTGTGTTGAAACGGGAACGATATTGAAGAAGCGTAGCGTCAGTGAAAATTGGAGAACTGCGAAACGTGCTTATTACACAGCTGATCAAAAAAAAAAAAAAAAAAAAAGAGACGAAGAAAAGAACTAAAGAATAAAAAACTGCATATTAAATTTTTATAATTGCGATTAAAAAATTATATCGCGGAGCTGTTGAGATAGGAACCGTTGCGCTGGCGCCTTCCGTTAATGATATCTCGTATCAGATTTCCCCTTGTTAATTTAGAAAACTGTAACGAGCTGGTACTTTCGCTGTCGCGTTAATTAAATAATAATAATAATAATAATTCGTATTTTTATTATTCGTATTAATCCGTATAATTTAGTTTCCCAGAGTAATTTTATGTCCACGGTCGGTAGCCATGAATTTTCCATCCCACGAGAATCGTAGACTCGTCTCCTCAATTTGTTTGTTTACCGAGGGAACGG
Organism: Bombus impatiens; assembly: GCF_000188095.3. Lineage (NCBI taxonomy): Eukaryota > Metazoa > Arthropoda > Insecta > Hymenoptera > Apidae > Bombus > Bombus impatiens. The sequence goes on along the minus strand of NT_176882.1, from coordinate 2,544,070 downwards.
GAGTAGTTTATTAAAATGTAGAAACTGGCGATATTTTTATGCAGACGTTGCGCAACGAGCACGGTTAAGCGATGAGTTCGCTGATTAACCGAAAAAAAAAAAAAAAAAAAAAAAGTAAGAGACGAAGAAAAGAACTAAAGAATAAAAAACTGCATATTAAATTTTTATAATTGCGATTAAAAAATTATATCGCGGAGCTGTTGAGATAGGAACCGTTGCGCTGGCGCCTTCCGTTAATGATATCTCGTATCAGATTTCCCCTTGTTAATTTAGAAAACTGTAACGAGCTGGTACTTTCGCTGTCGCGTTAATTAAATAATAATAATAATAATAATTCGTATTTTTATTATTCGTATTAATCCGTATAATTTAGTTTCCCAGAGTAATTTTATGTCCACGGTCGGTAGCCATGAATTTTCCATCCCACGAGAATCGTAGACTCGTCTCCTCAATTTGTTTGTTTACCGAGGGAACGGGAGTAGTTTATTAAAATGTAGAAACTGGCGATATTTTTATGCAGACGTTGCGCAACGAGCACGGTTAAGCGATGAGTTCGCTGATTAACCCGATGAAGTTTTTCTTTCGGTCAAAGTCACAATGGTGAGCGTCGAGAGCTCGATGTACGCGCAATTACGGTTTTCGCGTATATCGTTCAGAAGAGCATTATCGTTCGTTCTTGCTAGAATTATTGTTCAAAAACGATAGAACTTTTCCTATGCCAATAAGACGATCGAAATTTTTATCTCGCATGAAGATTTCACGAGACGCTCGGAATAAAATACAGAAACATTCCCGTTTCGTAGCATCGAATTCCAACTCGATTAAATTCCACGGTATCCAGGCAAGCGTGACTCGCGAGGGTGAATTTGTTAAGTGCGTTCCGAGTTAACAATATCCCGACCGTGAATATATTCCATTATTACATCTGTATTCGCGAACGCGGCGATGGGAATTTTAGGGAACAAGTTTGAAGCGTTTCTCGCGGCGGCTGAGTTCTCTCACTAGTAAAATTTTCTCGTGTTTCTGCATCCGTCGCAGTTTCTCCTGCCAAAAATATTACGCCGTATATTTGGCATAATATTTTCGAGCTGGCTCTTGAACTCCTTTTCCCTTCCACTTACATTTTCCATAGCATTGTTGCGCCGTAGCCGATAAAAGGGGCTTTCGCCTAAAATTCGCCCATCCGAGGAAAACGGCCGACAACGACGTTGAACGATCGCCCTTATCTTTCTCTTCGCATCGCATCGTCGTAGTCCTGTTCCTCCTGGACCTCCATTGGTCAATGTCAAAGACAATTCTCACAACGATCACGCGTCGATCTCTCTGTTCGAACAGGTTTTACTGGACGGTGTGGACGTGGCGAAGTTGAACGTTCAATGGCTCCGTTCGCACATAGGCGTGGTCGGCCAGGAACCGGTGCTCTTTGACACAACGATACGGGAGAATATCCGGTACGGAAATGACAGCATTACCGAGGAGCAGATGATCAAAGCCGCGAAGGAAGCGAACGCTCACGACTTCATCAGCAAACTGCCCGAGGTGAGTAGCTTCGTATCTATTCTTCCATTCCGTTGCCGTTTTCTCTGGTCCAACGGAATTTCAGTTTCCCTTTTCGCGGTTCGTGACAGACGGAGAACCGATTGATTCGGTCACTTTTCAACAACCAGTCGCTCGAACCTCTAGGCGTGCGGAGTTACGTTCACATAGTATAGATCTATGTCGAAAGATTTCCTTGCTCTTGGTATGTGGTACCCTTTCCGTGCCGATGGATCTCTAGGATCCAGGCACAAAGAGTCGTCTAATTAAAATCATGTCCAGGAACCGTGAATTCGCTTGGAATTTTAATCTCATCCTTGCGTATCCTCTCGTCCATCTCTTCTATCTCGTTGATCATCGCAGTCGTGATGATTCTAATCATGGAGATAAGGAAGGGCACGTTTTCTTAATGGCCATTGCGGTTGAATTTTTCATTTTTTAAATTTCAATATCTTATCAGTGTCTCTACAGTCTGATTTAGAATACTGAATATTTCTGAAAGTTTTATAAACATTTACGCAAATTACTAAACTGCGACAAGAAGACTGTCTGTTGTAATCTTTCTTATTCGCAATGGAACAATCTATCGAGCAAATTTTGAACAACGCAAAACACACTGACGTAAATACAAAAATGGTACGGACTGAACAACATTGATATAAGTGTGCGTTGCGTTTCATCATCATCCTCATATATGCTATATTGATCTTAAGAATATCAAATTCGAAACGTTCGATTTCTAAACCTCCTTCTAAACCTTCTTTCTCGTAGATCGAAACTGCGAATTTTTCCTTTCTCGTAGAATTTCGATTTTATAATTTTATGACACAGGCTCACAAACTAATCCTCATTTGTTTTACTAGGTTGTCCGAAAAGTTTCTTTCGTTCTATAAAGAAATAATAGACGCACAATGTTTTTTGTTTTATAATAGTTTATTGAATTATGCACGAACATAATAATGGAAATATAACGAAATGGATCATACCTAATTCAATAAAATAATATAAAATAGAAATTGTTGTTCATCTATTATCATCTTATGAAACGAAAGAAACCTTTCAGACAACTTAATATTACAAATTCAGACGCGAGAGACTGGCGTCAGGCTATGTGAGCTTCTTTAATTCGTTTCCATGATCACACGATTTTTGGTTTCGCCATGGTGAAAAGTGACCTTTTCATTACGATTTTTATTTTTATTAAGAATTAAATATTTCCCACCTTGTAACTGAATATTACACCATGTACACATGTCCGTATTACACGGTAAATATTCTGGAAAAATTACGTAAGGACGAAATATTAGGTTGTCCGGGAAGTGTCTTTCTTTCGCAAACGTGTTTTCTACAACAATGCACCTTCGTACAAACGTGAAACCAAGTCTGTAAAATGTCGCGGTATTTATCTCAACAGAACAAAATGGATCGTACGTAATTTGACAAAATAATATAAAACGTTGTGCGTCTATTATTTCCTCATAAAATGAAAGAAACTTTTCGGACAACCTAATGTACCAGTGATTCTTAGGAAATACTCAGTTCGGATAATAGAGGCTCGCTTAGGAGTTCGTATATCTGAACTCGGGTCTGAATTTCTTTACATAAACGAGGTGCGGATAAACGTAGTTCTATTGTAGATAATTCATATATTACAATCTAATAATTTGACAAATTATGAGAATCGAATAATGTCTATTATCAGTTATTCTATTGCATATCGAGATCATGTTGACCCTTAACAAATTCGGCTCGTTGTAACGCGCTAACAATAGTCTCAGGTGTGAGCGACAAGCCGCGAAACACGCGTGCAAACAGACGATAAAACACCCGTTAAACCGTGCCCGGGCAAATAACGGTATCCCAGATTACGGCTGCGTCAACGATTAGGCGTTTATTACCGAATTATCGGTAGGTGTATTCGACGCTCGCGATGGTTTCATCCGCGGTCCCATCGGTATATACCGTCGTGAATGTGTATCGCGTGTGTTTGGCCTTTATCCGTTGTGTCTCGCGACGCGTTTAGAACCGTAACGATCCGCGGAAACAAGTGGACCAGACATTTTCCAGTTTATGGTGCAGGCCAGGCAGTTTATTTTACGGATCGATGCGGCACGATCGTGCACGTGAAATTTTACCCGGGAAAACCGAGCACCGTTTGCAGCACGCACGTTGATGGACGAACAATATTGGGTTTTATATGAATGGAAGCTTTGGTTACGAGATCAGATATATTAGACAGTTACGCAAACTACGTCGGCACACACGGTATTAGCATTGTGATTTTTTTAAATACATTATTTATTTATTCACAGGAAAATCTATTTTCAAATACTTTGCTCAGTGTATAAATATTAAAATTCACCATGGAAAACTTTTATATCCACGTGTTTTATGAAGCATTTTGAAATTTCACTTCTAACGGGACTATCACGAGAAATCATAAAATAAGTCATTGTAAACGTATTTACAATATACATATATTTAATTAGAAATTAGTATATAGCATGTAGTTTGTTATTGAATCGTATTAAGTATTTTATGCGTATTTAAATAAAACACCAAATATTTTCCTGCTGTTCTCGACTTAACTTGTAGTACGCGAACCTGATGTACCTCGTAAATTTATTAAATCTCAACACGGTACGTACACATTGTAGACGTGTCACGTCGTAATTTCGTTAATTAAATTCCACGAGTATGGCAATCGAATAGGCAAATTACTTGCGGACGGTGTTCTCCTAATAATTATCAACGAACATGGTTATACCTAAAACTTATTTCATTTAAATATCCATTAATTTTTATTCTTGATTAAACATAAGTATCTATCCTCCACATGTTAATTAAAATTTCAAGTTGTCAAAATGTTCACATTGATTAACTCTTGTCAAATAATCAAAGAATCTTTATCAACGGTCTTCGTTCTAGGCCTACGATAGTCCCGTGGGAGAGAGAGGATCGCAAATGTCCGGTGGACAGAAACAAAGGATCGCGATTGCTCGAGCTCTGGTTAGACGACCGGCTATACTTTTATTGGATGAAGCTACGTCTGCTCTGGACGTTCATAGCGAAAATACTGTGCAAAGAGCTTTGGACGCGGCGTCAAAGGGTAGAACAACGATCGTCGTCACTCACAGGCTGTCGACAATAACAAATGCTGATAGGATAGTGTTTATAAAGGAGGGTCAGGTGGTTGAACAGGGTACGCACGAGGAACTGCTCGCCTTGAAAAATCATTATTACGGATTGGTCTCTGCTGACGCCAGTGCCACTGCTAGAGGTAATTGCTTTTATGTATGAAATTTTCGGGGCAAAATAGTTTGTATAGGTGAAGTTCATATAACTGGATTAGAGTTTCTATAATTAGAGTTCATTCGTTCTCTCCCACCATCTGTTACTTCACGTTCATATAATAGGAATTCATATTCAAATAAATAAATTCAACAAGCAGAAGTTTATCTAATCGCCAACTAAAATTTCGTTCGAATAAATACGATTCGTATAAATAGGATTTTAATGTATAGACGTATTATATAACGTATTACTGTTGCTCGAGCAACTATGTATTTTTTTCATTTTTTAGAGTTTCACCAAAAAAGAATTAAAAAGAAAGTATCAACGTCGTAATTGTATAGTCTCGTTGCGATATTATCGTGACTGGTTTATAATTTAAATATCGTTACTTGATCTTCAGATAATGCAAAAAAAAAAAAAAGGAAGAGCTTGTTTTATAGACTTTCACGTATTATTGAGAGCGATAGGAGCGCCCCAGAGTTTAAGATAATAAAAATGTAATATTTTTCTTCTCTTAACATCGGACGGCATGATGTTACGCTTTCGTGTCGATTGAATTTCCAGCGAAAGCGACGGCATCAGCCGCAAAGACGGTCACCGCAGCCATACCGAAGCAGAAACCACCGTTGAAGAGGCAATTCTCCACTCTGTCGATGCACTCTCATCGGTTGTCGTTAGCCGGCGCATCTGAGTGCTCGGAGAATCAACTGGAGGAACACGAGAAGCCGTACGACGCGCCAATGATGAGGATATTCGGGCTCAATAAACCGGAATGGCCTTACAATTTGATCGGTATAGTTAGCTCGATTACTATTCATTTAACCATTCACTCGTACATCTTCAACGAGAAAATGGTTCAGTCTCTCCACCGATGAATATAATTCTTCTAGGCCATACAACTCTTACTATTCTAACAGATTTATCGACAGAAAAACAGAAATCTCTATACTTCAGGGTATCTAACACGAGAAACAATCAATCTATCTGTCTATTAACAAAAATTTTCTACATCATACAATTTCTCCAATCTCAACAAAGTCGACAAAGAAGAAGAAATTCCCATATCTCAAGATGTCCAACAATAAAAACGATCAATCTCTCTCCATGGATTGATAAAATCCTTTTAACTTCTATAGCTTCTGCAATCCTAACACATTTATCAAGAGAAATTACATTTCAATACTTCAGGATATCTAACAACAAAAATAATCCGTTTCTTCATCGGATGCCTCGCCTATCATAAATCGTACAATTTTATCAATTCAAGGAGTTCTACTGAACGAAACTAATGAACAAAATTGCCATGTTTCAGGGTGTTTAGCAGCAGGCATGGTGGGCGCCTCGTTCCCAGCATTCGCTGTTCTCTTCGGTGAAGTGTACTCTGTGTTGGGTCTTCAGGATGACGAAGAAGTACGCCACGAGAGTGTCAAGTTCTCGATTCTCTTCCTAGTGGTCGGAGTTGTTACGGGCGTTGGTACCTTCCTACAAATGTATATGTTCGGATTGGCCGGTGTGCGTATGACCGCGAGGATTAGAAAAATGGCGTTCACCGCGATGTTGCGACAGGAAATGGGCTGGTACGACGAGGATACGAATAGCGTGGGTGCCCTTTGCGCCAGATTATCCACAGACGCCGGTGCTGTTCAGGGTGCAACGGGGACACGTGTCGGTGCGATTCTTCAGGCTCTGTCGACCTTAGTCCTTGGAATCGGATTATCCATGTATTATACCTGGAAGATGACGTTAGTATCCGTCGTCTCGATACCTTTGGTGCTGGGTGCAGTCTTCTTCGAGGCGAGAGTGATGAGCGGCCAAGGTCTGCAAGAAAAGAAGAAGATGGAGGCCGCGACGAGAATCGCCATAGAGGCAATCTCGAACATTCGAACTGTAGCCAGTCTTGGGAAAGAGGAAGCCTTCTTGCAGCGTTATTGTGTGGAACTGGATCTCGTGGCTAAAGCGACAAGAATTAGAAATAGACTGAGGGGATTGGTATTCTCGTGCGGTCAGACCATACCATTCTTCGGTTATGCCTTGAGTCTCTATTATGGTGGTGCTTTGGTGGCTACCGAAGGTTTGAGGTACGAGAACGTGATCAAAGTGTCGGAAGCGTTGATCTTTGGATCCTGGATGTTGGGACAAGCCCTTGCCTTCGCTCCCAATTTTAATACCGCGAAAATTTCGGCCGGAAGGATATTCAAGCTTTTAGACAGAGTTCCGGAGATCACCTCGCCACCGGGTTCGGAAGACAAAGATCTGGATTGGGTGAGTGCACGATTTATAAGTCAGCTTATAACTCCGATTGCGCGATATTGATAAGAGATTATAAATAGGAAGCTTTATCTTATCGTAGTTAATGTTGCGTTGTTGGATGTATTGAGTAATAAGGTGTTTGATCAATTATATCGCTGTGATTGAAACAACGTAGTTCAATTACTTTGCGAGTTTATCAGGAAGAAAGTAAACACAACGTGTAAAGTATAGAGAAAGATTGGCAAAGCTGGCCAAATGTCTCGTTTCGACAGGTTTCATTACGGCTGTTTAGCAAAGCGACGAATTTATGACGTACCGACAGCAACGCCTCCGGCTATGCACGTTAATTACACTCAAAACGGGAAACTCTGTTTGATTGGGGTTGCGATTATCCCTCTAGAATTCCAAACCGTTTAATGAAGCGATACGAAATAAACGATACGATGTTTCGGATTTATCCTACTCAAGCGACTGCCACGTATAATTCGATTGATTAGCAAATATTTATAATGCATTCGGTTGAATCCGTTTTCTTGTTTCTATCTGATACAAACGTAATCCAACGAATTAATATAGCGATATTCGAATTTATAAATAACGTTTAGATTTAGATTTAAATTTCGATATTTACATAGACATTTTGCATGCATGCATAATTTCATTTTCTCATTTGATCGCACGTGGCGAAAGTGTACGAGATTCGACTGGAGATAGGAACCTCGTTTCATGTTTTCCAGTTTTAACATAAAACGCATATTCTTTCACGCTATAACTTTATTTAATAGAACCGTGTCAACGTAAATACATCACTGGTTAAACATTGAACAAGCAGTTTATCATATCGGATATCGCGTAATAGAATTAGATAAAGAAAAGTTTGGCAACTTTATTTTTAAAAGTGCAGTATAATCGAGAGGCGAGACAGGCTTTTGAAACAGTTATTATCTTTCAAGAATTTTCATTTTTTTTCACTTTACATTCGATTAGAGTAAAAGACCTATTTAGAATCAGAAATTTGTATAATTTCAGAAAGCGGACGGCTTGATTCAATTTTCGAAAGTCGAGTTCCATTATCCGACAAGGCCTGAGATGCAAATTTTACAAGGCTTGAATCTAATCGTGAAACCGGGCCAGATGGTCGCCCTGGTAGGCCAAAGTGGTTGTGGCAAATCCACCTGCATCCAATTGTTGCAACGATTGTACGATCCGATTTCTGGTACCGTGACAATGGACAGGCGTGACATCTCGTCGGTTTCGTTGCGCAATCTGAGATCTCAGCTTGGTGTGGTCGGTCAAGAACCAGTACTTTTCGATAAAACGATCGCACAGAATATTGCTTATGGGGACAACTCCCGAACTGTAACGATGGAGGAAATCATAGAAGCCGCTAAGAAGTCCAACATACATAGCTTTGTCAGCTCTCTACCACTAGTGAGTAGCAGAATTCTTGTTTGATATTGGTATTCTCGGAGCTTAGCTGTTCAGAGAAGGCAAACACAGTAGTGCTTCGTTCATTGGCCGTGGATTAAGCTTTTAGTTGGTCGTTTACCAAAGGAAATATATTTTTACGTACAGCGATTTGAAGATTTACAATGAATGTATTATTATTTATTATTTATTTATTATTGCTTCGTCCGTGAATTTCGACTTTGGACGAACTTTCGGTTTTACATCTCTTATGTCTATTTCTCTTCTTATATGTCTACCTCTCCTCTTTCCCACCCTATTCTATTGCACTTTACTTATTCTACCTCTAAAAACTAAAAATTAGGGACTATAAATTAGCAACTAATGACTAAAAACTATTGCAACTTTGGTCTTTAGCCTCCTTGCTGTGCCTCCTTCTTCTCGTTTGCCCTTCTCTTCTCTATTATTGCTTTCAGCTCTGCTAAACCTTCTCCAGTCTCGTTTAGCGTTTTTCCTATGTCCTTTGGTCCTCCTGTTATTTTACATTCTTCTATTACATGTCTTAGGTCTTCTTCTTTCCCTCTGCATCTTTTCCCCCCTCTTTTTTCCAGTATTCCCTTGCTTTGGTCTCGTTTCCGCACCTGAATCTTGTCAGTATTCCTCTGTCCTTCCATTTCATCCTCTCTTCTGAGTACTTTGGTAATTTTTCTTTGATTATGTTTCTGTAGTTTCTATCTCTCCTGTTTCTATCTACGCCCCCCCTTTTCTCACCTCTTCTAGTCCTATTTTCTAAATATATTATATGTTGAAGTTTCGTTAGTACTTTGATGAAACGTCGTAGCTATCATAATTATGTTGGTCGAATTTGAAACGAATATGAAAATATATATAAAGAAAGAAACTTACAACATATATATTGGAAATATATAACCCACAAAAATAGTATAATATTCATTGTATTAATTAATAAGCCTTAGTATCCAGCGAGACTTGAACGCGAATCCTGTGTTTGCAAACTATCGTTTCTAACTCGCGTGTACATTTTCGGGTTTGTTTCAAACTTTACCAAGGCGACAATAAACGTGTCTCATTACAGCGTTAATGAAGTTTCTAAAAGTTTTGTATAACACGCGTAACACATTCACGAAAGTTCTCCATATAACTGAAACGTCAATACTTTCTCGAATCACGCGATCGCGATAACACCAACTAATTAACGAAACTTTTACATTATGCAACGTAACACAAAATAATTCCAATGGAAATTTGAATCGTTTCGATAGAAAGTTGCATATTAAACAATGCAACAACACGTTATTCGATCTTGGTTACAGGGATACGACACTAGGTTAGGTTCTAAGGGAACACAGCTCTCCGGAGGACAGAAGCAACGTATCGCGATCGCGCGTGCCTTGGTCAGGAATCCTCGAATTCTACTTCTGGACGAGGCTACATCTGCTCTCGACACACAGAGCGAGAAGGTAAGTTTGCTCGTTTAAAATCATCTCCTCGTTGTCTCAACAATTCTCGTCTACCGCATGCATAGTGCATGTTCATCCTCTTCTAAAGTATTTCCGCGAATCGCTTAAACGAGAAATACCGTGGACGAAAACTGTCGTCGAGATGGTGGCGAGAAACACCGCAGGCAAACCGAGAAAATGGGTCGTGAAATCAGGCTGAAGTAGATGCGGCGCCCATTCAGTAATATAATACGCGATGGAACGCGGTGGCGCTTTTTAGTCGCGGACAGAAGCAGAAAGCCGGCGAAAAAAATGACCAACCTTCCTCTAGAGAGGCAGAAGAAGTGCGAGGAATTCTCACGAGGACAAAAGCCTCGCGTTCCAGTCTCGCTACCACCGCGCTGCATTGTTTCGTCCTCGTGACCAATTAACAGCCTCGTAACTTGATGGGCCATTTTTCGTCGTCATTGTCTAACGCGACGTTCCACCAGGAATTTTGTATGATCGAACCAGTACGATTACGTTTGAGAAATTTTATACAGATGTTCGTTATCATTAGACAACGAATTATTATGCAACATCACATTTTTACGAATATAATTAAAAAAGAAGAGATGCAAATTGCGATATTTATTAAATGTTATAACAAGTATTCTACTTTGAATATTTTATATTGCTTTGCGTATTATGTGACTATATTTGCATCTTTAGGCCCTCGAGGGTCAGTATTTCGAGGTTACTAAGGAAAACACGGTTTATCAAATTGACAAGAAATTGAAATTTCCAATAAAAATCCACAGCCCAGTTATCATTTCCGTTCGTCGTTAATATCTTTTGAACAACAATCCACCTTCGTTCTTGAATAAAAGCATCTAAAAATTCTCCTTTGGATGTAGCTTATGCGTCTTCGTAACCTGGCCGAAGATAATACTTATGAAAAATTTGCAAAGGAAACGTGAACTCAGAGATGGTGTTGTTTAATGTTTAATTTATTCGTTGCTCGAGATAACTAATTGCTTCGGAATTTCTTGTGTCGTATTACCGAATAAGTAGGTTACATAAATATTACTACATTAACCATGATGCTAATCTAAAGCGGATACTTTATATTAGCAAAGTTTATCTCGCAACATGATGTCTAAATAATCTCTTAAAACGTTACACGAAGCTGGCACAGGACAAGTTTGCGCGCGAAATTTTCTCGTTTATGTCAGCCGTGGGTTTTCGATGTTTAATGAGAATCTAGCACCAAAGGCACAGCAAAATAGTTTGTTACCATGAACGACGAATGTGAATAACAGCGGAGGTTAAGCAACGTAAACTAACGCTAGTGTTACGAGTATACCGCACCGGCTGATGAATATTAATGGAACCTGATGGATTTTAATGAACAATACGAGTAAAAAAAACGCGCGAGCCAAAGTCGACAAAAAAAAAAAAAAAAAAGAAAGAAGATACGCCGCAGCCATGTTTCTCCCGTCGTACTGCATCACGCAATGCGACGGACATACTTTACATGCTAATTTTTCCGAAATTAAAATTCATATGTTTTCGGGCACCGTAAACGATTGAAACGTTGCTTCAGCCATCGTATCTCATTACAACGATATTATATCTTGCTGTTCGTTTTCTCTGTTGACAATCCGTACAGTTAAAAAACAGCCTTCCATCACCTATACACGGATGCGAATGAAGAAAAACAGAAAAAACGATAAAGAAAGGCGGAACAGAATTTGCATGCGCGAATGTTATCACTGGAGACCTTTTTCGCCAGACTTTCTACCAAATTTTTCTTACGAACGTAAGCAAAGAAATGGAATTTAAACAGAGAATTGTTTCGCACACTGAATGTTGTAACGAGTACTTTATTTCGGATATTTTGTACATTAAATCGGTCGGAAAGTTCTATCAGATTTTACTTACGTATTTGCAAATTTATACGTTACGTGTCTTAATAGTCGAAACATAAGCTACGAAAAAGCGAGACGAGATTGCCGAAGAAATTAACATTTTTATCAATAAAGCACATCTTTATAAAATGTTTAATATCGACAATAGACAGAATAGATAGATTGTCAGAGATGGACGAGAGACAAGGATAAGTAACAGTGAATATTATATTCGAGGCTAATCGATAAATATTTCGGTTAAATCAACACGAAGGGCAGAAACAACAGACTCTTTTGCTTAATCCGATACTTTTGCATGTTATATGCATTCTATATATTGTTGCATTGTTAAATTTCTCACAAATGCATAAATATTCGCAGTTTAGTTTAAGGTGATTTATCCAATGTGTCTTTCGTCGCTTGTTGTATTTTTCGTCGCTGATGTATTCCGAAACGCGATTGTTGTTCGAAAGGCTGTCGAACGATTATCTCGATTCGACGCTTAATTTTCAGAGCCACGAAGATCGATTATTCTAGGTTGGCGGTAGCGTGGCGGTCCTCTCAAAATCGCCAACAATCGAGGACAATCCAACAGTATTATCTATGGTAACAATCGGAAATACCCTGAACCGATGAGAGGGAGTTCGATTGTTGTCCACGCGGACGGAAAGCGGCTCGCCCGTGCCGAACGAATTTCATGGCAATTATTGTTTCGCGGCTGCTTACTGACTACCGTGTTTTCCTCTATGGTGTGCCATTCTCCATAGGAAAATAGGTTTCATTTAGGTTCCATTGTACGCGTTGTTTATTCGATCAGAAATCCTTAGAAGCCACGTCTTTTCGTTATCTATTTGGTCTTCAGAGATAATATATTAGGTTGTCGGAAAAGTGTCTTTCTTTCACAGACACGTGTTTTACAACGATGTATCTTTATACAAACATGAAACCTAATCTGCCAAACGTCGTGATCTTTATCTTGATAGAACAAAATGGATCATACGTAATTCGATAAAATAATATAAAACGACAAATGTGCATCCATTATTTCCTTATAAAACGAAAGAAACTTTTCGGGCGACCTAATACATATTAATCTTGATCAGAAATTCATTGAATTTGTTGATAAATTTATTGAAAAATCAAAACACAGTATCGTGTAAAAGTTATTAGCTTTTGGAAATAGTTGGTCGAATGTTTCAACTAGAAATAAATGAACATTAAAAATTGAATACAAAATAATTATTTGACAGTATTTTCGAAACATCTTTTCGTTAATCGATATCGTTTGAGACAAACGTTATTTTTTCGATTTATTGCTTTCCGACAAATAAACGTAAAATTAAAACATCAAATACCTCCCTATTCATCGATAAAAGTCAAACATTTGCGTTTGATAGACGATTGAAGACTTTTGCACGGTACTGTAACTTAGATGTTTGATAAGTTAATCAAATTATTATTCAACGATAATTTTGTATAGGTCGTGCAAGCGGCATTGGACAAGGCCATGGAGGGCAGGACGTGCATCACCATAGCGCATCGTTTGGCAACTATAAGAAACGCCGATGTGATCTGCGTGTTAGAGAAGGGAACTGTCGCGGAGATGGGTACTCACGACGATTTACTTTCAGCGGATGGCCTGTACTCTCATCTGCATAATCTTCAAGAAAGCGCGATAGAGTAGAGACGAAGGTGAAGTCGCGTCTCATCGACGCTCCTTGCTTCGGAGGCGAAACAGCCCAACGACGAAGCAGACAGTAGTTTCAGTCGAGGCGTGTGAGGCCTGTAGGTCAGAAGTTAGCAGTAAGAAATGGAGGAACTCCAGCAAGGCAACAAGAATAGCAAAGATTTTATTGACTCGCCGGACGAAAGTCCACGGACACGCGTATCGGAGCTTTCGTAAATTTTCACATCTGCAAACGCTTCTTTTATCTTCTCAGCTGGCCCTTAACTTTGTCATAGACTTTCAACGATAGTTTTCTTACAATTTTATTTATACGTATTTTCAATTTCTTCGTGTGCCTCGATATTGCTAAGAATCAATTTTACATGGCAAATAAAAGGAACTCGAAGGAAGAGGATGTTCGTAGCTAACTCTGAATATCATTAGCTGTCTCGTCGATATTTTGTTCGTGCATTAGACGTCGAAACACCCGCGTTTTCACGGTGCTTGCTCTTCTACATGCCGGTTCTCGCGCCCAACCTAAAAGAGAACGAGCCACGGATCCAAGAAACGCGAAACTTCGATACAGGGAACAGATCTTCGCGTCGCAGCAGCGAATAATCGTAGCGCAAACGCGTCGGATGGATTACCAGCGATCTTTCGATTCGCGCGTTACGTAACAACGATCACCACGGCGCGAACGATAAAACGCGTCGCTGTCGATAACACGTAATCGACATTACGCCTGTATTTTCCAAAACGATATTCCCGTTCCTTCGTCTTCGTTCTTTTTACATAGCCTTTACGACGCGAAGCTCGCGAGATCGCAGTAACGCAATAGTCCTCGATCCATTCGAACGGAGAAGATTCCGTAGAATGGCACGTAGTCGCGATCAGATTCGATGCATGGCCTCGAACGATCCCCTGAACGATTCGTTGTTGGCCAGGAATACCAAACTAGCCATCCGAAAGAAACCGTGAAGGCGTTTGTTGAATTCCTATATAGGATAGCAGTATAAATACGATAGAAATGGAAGAAACGCGCGAGCCAGACGCGTGCATTGAATTAAGGAGAAAGTGGGATAGAGAGGAAGATATTCGCATCGACTTATGGGGTTGATCAACATCGACAGAGACGAGCAAGAGGCGACAGGTGTTTCGAAAAACGGCACATCGCGCACGACTCGACGATGTCCTCCTCCACTTCGATAATCTTCGGGCTACGTCCAAACGTATGAAAAATGTATGAACGTATCGTCTCGATACATCCCGCTCTTTTCTCTGCCTTGCTCGCAAAACACGAATTCGTCCACGGGACAACGTGTCAATTGCGTCAATCGGGCGAACGTTACTAGAAATCGTTGAATTTTCGTGCCTTAACAGCAACCGTGTTTCGTGTTCAACTAAAAGAAGAAAAAAAAAAAGAAAAAAGAAAAAAAAACGCGATAGTAAGAAATAGAGAACGCGATGGGAAGAGGAGGAAACAGAGAACTGGGAGGGCTTAGGTTAAATTTAAATCAGGAATAAGAAGACGAGCAAAGTCGTGACAGACGGATAGCTAGTTGAGTTTTGAAATGGCTCGGATCGATTCACCGATTCGTAAGGAATCAAAAGGATGTACTACGTGAAATCTTTGTAAAGTTGGGTGGTTTTAGCGGAGAAGGAGCGTATCGTTCGCGTGGAGAGGCGTTCCCCGGATGTCGGCAAGTCGTCCATCCGGTGCGGTGGTTGGATTTCCGTGGTCGAACTTCGCGACAGATACTTTCCTTGAACTTGTGCCTTCATACTTGGTATACTTAGCGATAAGGTTCCATCGGCTGCCCTCGAGGCTTACCACCTGAATGGTCACGTTTAACACGCGGCGCGACGATAACAATTTTTCGTAGAACTTGACAGTATCAACTTTTTCCACCTGTCTAAAATGTTAATAATAATCATTGTCAAATTTTATCTCTCTATTACGAAGTAAAGTATCTTCCAACTTCGGCTAAATATTAATATTTAGGAGTAAGACTTGAAACGCGTTCTCGCGCCTGCGTGATCGTACGAGGATTTTCAACGACGTTGTCCACGCAGAGTACTTAATTTATCTCGAAAGAAGCGATCGAAAGAAGGCCTACGATCAAAATTTACATCCGATGATCGAAGTAACAGTGCTTTATTAACATAGTGACAATACAACGTAGTAAATGTAGAACGTGTTCGAGCCAGGAACAAGCGTTTCGCGATCGAAACGCCATTCTGATGTTTGCGAATCAAGCATACAACGATCACCGGGATCCGTGTACGATCGGAAGAACCCGACGATGTTGTGCTTCACTCGTGTACTTACCCTGTATGTTAAGCGGATCGAAAGGGAGAACGAACAAGTACAATCAGATCAGCGCATTGAATGACGTATGATGATCATTTCACATCGTTTCGACGGACATTTCGTTTAATGAAATTCACGGTTCTAGATGTCCTTTCTCGTTTGAATCGCGATCATGGTGCTCGATTCGTTGAACAAATCATCTCAGACTTATTGTACCGATCAAAATTCAGCTTACGGTTTATTATGTACTTTTCAAAGAGAATATATTATTATATTATACAGATATATATATTACGTAAGAATTCGATCGAGCACTAGACGGCAGAATGAATATGAAAGTGAGTGAGTGAGTGAGTGAGTGAGTGTGTGTGAGAGAGAGAGAAATAGATAGATAGATAGATAGAGAGAGAGAGAAAGAGGGATAACCTTTAGTGTGTAAAAGATATCGAAAAATTGTTGCTTAAGATTAAGGCTGCGGCCAGCGTAACTTAAGGGCAGAGATCTTAAAACAAAAATATGTACGTGAACTAGCGACGATCGCTTGGTTCAACACGCGTGTGTTTTGAAACGACGAAAGAAAGCAGCAGCGTGTGTTTCATTTTATTTTCTCTCTTTCGTTTTTTGTTCTTCGTCTCCTTTCCTTTTTTTTCTTGTTGTTTATATATCGAAAGCGTGTCGAGTTGTAATTATACAAGCGATTTTCCAGACAGTATGACGACAAAGAGGAAGTATTAATGTTTTTCGTCTTTTTTTTTCTCGTTATAAGAAGAAACGAAGCAGATCGTACTGCTGTCATATACAAAATAAATGGAACCATAGTGAAAAAAAAGTACGCACGAGTTTGTTAAATGAACGGGCGGCGAGGGGAATTCAGTTTTCGGTGGGAGCGGTCACCGAAAAAAATCGTGAAATTCGTTCCGTTTCATCCATTTTGTCCCCCATTTATAATCTATATCCCTCGGCGACGCATTTATTCGCGCCGCGGAACTTGCGTCTATCCGCTGTAGCTTTTAACGTTTATCATCAGGTTTATCACCTGCTGTTTGTTCGCGCGAAAATTAAAAGACGCGCGTGTTTTCGATACGCTGTGAAAAATCAGCGCGTCCGATTGGTATTTCCAACAAATCCACTTTCCTCGTTATCTGTGCGATCCATATTCTCCATTTTCCTTCTATTTGTAAAATTTTTCTTCCAACGACCAACGTTCTCTTTTTTTTTTTTTTTGTACCGTGGCATAAAATGTACGCGGCTCGTCGAACGGGAGAACGCGTGGCCCGAGAATTTTGATTTTTGTCTCGAGTCTTCGTTCGAACGACGCGTCCTAACACCAGCAACTTGATCGAAGGACGTTAAAATGGTGTTAAACGAACGCGTTTTGAGGAACACGAACGAACGTGAAGTTGGACCAACGCTCTACCCCATTTGCTTTGGCAAAGTTCGCGATGTACGGTAG
>NT_176882.1:2456950-2526776 GCF_000188095.3 Bombus impatiens | reverse complement strand
ACTTGTACATCGCGCGACAAAGAAACGTAAGTACGTATATAGCTGAATGATTGGGTCGAGTCGATGGGGGTGACGAACACCAACCATGCGTGTTTCCATCGAATACAGAGCGAGCGAACAGAGGTAAGCTGCACGCAGGATAAAGAAGTTTCCAACACGGAGGAAAGCTGATTTATTACTCCGGGAAAGGGGCTGAGTAGTAGAGGGGTTGGAGAGCGGAAGAGCGCAGCTTGTCAGGTGTATAACGCGTCGGAACTTACGAAATTATTCCATCGAGTTTTCGTGCTGGCTGCAACGTGAGCATCGCGAGAGAATACAGGACGAAGGAGGACGAGAGAAATAGAAGGAGGGAGAGCAGTCGCGTCTTAATTGTTCGAGACACGCAGCTCGACGCTGCTGCTCACGCTCCCCGTTGAAAAGGGATAATTAGGAGAGACGCGGCATCGTCGTTAACGCCTTGTAAACCGCATTAGTAACGTTTTCCCGATAAAACGTTGTTTTGCCCTTTTATCGCTTATCGGCTCGCTGGAATCTATTCGCACTACTTGCGAATAATTCATGTAAAACAACAGAAATGCACGCTCGTAACCCCTTTTAATCGTATTCCGCCTTTGTCTTGCAAATCGTGCTTCACGTATTCGTGAAGTAGAATTTTCTTCGATAGCCCGTTATCGTTTATTTTCCGGTTTTTTTCTGCGCTGAGTTATCGCGAGATGGACGATAACAGGCAAAGTGTAAACGTTCTTGTTGAGAATTGTGGATCTTAATTGCCGAAATAAAAGTAAAGGAACACCGAGGTTACACTTAGAATTCAAGTTAAAATAGTTTTAGGTTTATTTAATAAACGATTTCCAGGGTCTTCGTCGACATACTTTAGCGCACGTCTCAGCACTTTCTTTGTCTCACCATCTTCCGCACCACACTATTAACGAAACATTCATCTGTTTTTCGAGACACCGCGCACACACATACTTCCACACACTCATATTCACGTACGTGTGTCACTACTACGCGGCCAATCTAGTCTAGCACACAAAATTATGCATATCTCAATAGTTCTTAACACTGGAACTAACAAAGTTTTTCTGGTTTTTGCAATTGATAACAGCATGACAGCGTTTCCGATGGAATTAACGTTAATTTTCATCGAAACTGAACTAGTATCGGGCAAAAGTCTTGGATTACCTATGATAGATGATCCAGCAAGGGAATATTTTTACACAATGTTACGTAGAAACCAATTCTTTTGTGACGCTATTCGTTTGTAATTTTTTCCGGTTCACAGGTCTTTGAAAATTATTTCAACAAGTAGAAGGGTAAAATAAATGTTACGTAGCACGATATATACGTCGAACGATTTAAAATGAGAAAAAAGAAAGTTAAAGACATACATAAATCGCCTGAAATACTAAAAACAAAATATTGTATAATATAACGTGTGTTTATTGAAAATTTATTTGAGAAGATCCCAGAAAGAACGACTGGACATTAATCAATATCTTTTTTATTAAATTACCAACAAGTTTCGAAATATTACGCTTATTAAGAAGCAACAACGGACTTGAAATAAATTTAAAATAATAATATCAAGTATCCTTATATTCATTCATGAGAAGAAAATATCGTTGCATTTTAAGTAGCTTAAGACTTTTACATAATACCGTACCTATTTATCTTCATCATATTACTTTAATTATAATCATCCCGATATATATAGTACATTTACATACACATTGTAAATCGGTAGATTTAATATTAAAACCTTTCTCGTTAAAATATAATACAAAAGGTTATTCGGTCCATCGATCGCGGTAAATGTTCCAGGCACCATGCAACGTGTCGCTTAAGGCGATTTGAAACTCGTGACATTTACGCGGTCGACGATAACCAATCAGGAAACTTTGTGGAAACGTTCCGTAGACCAATAACATTCAAAATTCCGTGCATTTCGACTTCTAATCGGAAGGTCACGGAAAGGAAATCGTTCAGTTCTCGTCGGTCTTCGACCGATGCGTCGCGGTCGAGTTAGTTGGTAGTTACGTTCCGATTTGCGCAACAGTCTAACAAACTTTGGCCCGAGCAAGTTCATAATCGCGTAACTCTCAGGTCGGCTTTATTTCAACAATGCACCTACGATACCGTGACCATCTTACAACCACGCTACTCCCAAGCCTTTGTTCGTCATCGACAATAGAAGCTGTCTCTATGGCGTAGCAGTCGAACTTCTATCCATCGTTTGCTTCCTCCACCCGTCGCTTACTTCTGATTAGAAACCACGCTCTTTTCTGCACGAGAGAAAAAAGAAAAAGGAGACGAGAGAGGCGAAGCGTTTTCTCCTCAGTCACGTTTGATCCCTTGTAAGGGGGCAGAAACGTTGAAAAGACATCGGGGATCAACGGGGTTCGCTTTAATCCGACGACCCAGCGACGATTAGCATTCACGGGGGAAGCTCGCCCTTTGTTGTGCCGACAGTCAGTACCGGAATCGCGGAGTCGTGCCAACGGGATAACTGCTCAAGTTTCCCGGCAAGCTGAGACAGCGCGACGCGAACTGGGTTAGAAAAAAGACACGGGGTAGATATGTGTAAAAAGCGTGCCGATTAAAACGTCCTCGGTCCGACACGGTCTCGAGAAACTTTAATGTCGAAGATTTTCTTCGCGAAATTTGGATGGATATACGTATAAGTATAAGTGTTTACATTGGTCGATTGTTTTGTCGGAGTTCGCGAGTGTGTTGTGATACGAGAAGAAGTTTGGCGACGGAGATTTCGCGGAAAGGGAACGGAAGGGCAGAAAGGAGAAGCACACGGTAAGTGATAGTTTTTATGTCTCTGCTGGTATTTAGAATATCTTTTCGAATCTTACATTGCGTAAGTGACGTTAATTTCGAAATCGTACTGAGTAAAGTAGTTTCGAATTATGCGTACATCATCGTTTAAGAGAACATTGTTTTACGAATTTTGAAAACATATAAATAAAAGTTGAATTTCAATCTCAATCTATTCTGTAAACACGCATTTTTGCACATTGAAAAATTATTTAAACGAATATAAACAAGTGGCACGAAGTCGAATAACATTACATTTTTTTCCAAATCGAAACCACAAATTCAAAGCGACGAATAGAAAGTATTGAGTAATTGACGAAAGAAAATAAAATTAATTCAATTTAGATCCATATTACTAACAGCGTTACTTCCTATTGATCCTATACGACAGTCCTATACAGTTCCTATACAGATCCTATACAGTTTGTATCATTCTTCTCATAGAATATCACTGTGGCATAGAAGCTTCGAAACTCGATGTTAGCTCTCGAACAAAGCACATACATTTGTAGTAAAAAGAAGAAGGAAGAAAAATAGAAATCGTGTGAAACGAAATGCGTGGAAACAGGCAGCGGGTAGAAATGGAGAGAACAGTGGAGGGTCGTGTGTACGGGGTACCGATTTGGACCGCTAGATGCATATAAATCAGCATAAATTGTACTGTAGAATTTCGTAGTCGACTCGCGTCGTTCTGTGCGTTGTAGGCTTCGCGTTTAACCGACGTGTATACGCGGTCTGCACGAACGAGCGTGATGCGTCTTGCTAGAGGGAAAACTCGACCGTTCTCGTGACGGTTCGCGTGGGATTTGCTTTGTCCGCCTGCTTTGTCCGCATTACGAAGGTGGCAAAGGTTTTTTTCCCAGCCTCGAAAACGAAATTGTTGCTTATGAAACAGCGGAAGGTGCGCCGCCCCACCGTAGATAGAATACAATTGCCCTTCTCTCTTTATTCTCTCCTTGCTTTCTCCACGTTTCTTTCTCCCTCTCTTTTTGCCTGTCGTTTTTCTCTCCTGGAAAAAAAGAATAATTCAGCCGCGTTTGCATTTTACTCAGGGTCCGTTCTGTAACTGCCACTCCCGTGCGAATGGAATTTATTTAAATCCCGTAGATCCCACGGAAACTAGATTTCCTAAGGTCCTGTGTCGTACCCACTGATTTCGTGGCCTGATAAGTCTTCGGGGAATGTTAGACCGCGAGCTATTTTACGTTTAAGGAAGAATTCATTTTCGGAGCCAAGAAACAAGGGACGGTTCGTTTAAGTTACTTGGACGTTCTCTCTCTCTCTCTCTCTCTCGCTCTCTCTTTGGATGAATCAGAGATTGCGAAGATGCTCGTTTGACCTCGTAGATCTAGAGACCTCGGTCGAACTGCATAAAGGACGTTCGTTCTATTTCCTCCCGTCCATTTGGTAGTAAAACCTTCATGCAAAATACTCGTACTTTGGATTTTATATTCTGGAATCGAGTTTACGTCGATGAAGCGGCGAGATCTGTGTTGGAGATGCTCCTTCGGGAAGGCCTTTGATATTTCATCGTTCGGGGTTGAACAGAGTTTTGCGTGAAATTCCTCGTTTTCGTATTATTCGACGCTTCGTTCGCCATCGAAGTTGTATAACTGTGTAGCAGCTTTCGATAGCTAAAATAAATTCTGGAATTACGCAACCGACTGTAATCCTTTAATCTTTTTACTTTGTTATTCATTCGCGTGTAAAGCAGAGATTTACGGAATATTATTTATACGCGGTGTAAATATTTCGTTTTGTTAAATATTTAATATTACGCTGCGAGTATACGTATTAGGTTCAATAGGTAGTCGTTTCCAGTTAGTTTAAATAACATCCAACGAAATATTGAGAAGCGTATCTATAGCGTCTATAGCCAGCAGTTTACAATTGCCTTTCTATAATATCGAGAATGGACAAATTAATCTAAAAACTTGTCCTGTTTAAATCGATATTTCTCCGTTACGTTGCAAATAGACAGTGTGTAACATCCCGAAGCTTCGATGGTTGTTTATCACGTTGGAAATAGAAAAGTATCCGAACGTCAATTACACGTGGCACGTTCGATCGCCACGAGATTCATTGAATTCGTGTCGGCTACACGCGAAGGAGACGAATTTGATGGAAATTGCAGGGGAGAGTGAGGCTAGCCAGCGGCACGATGGAAATTTACGAGGCACAGCCTCGTTCCGGAAGCCTCGTAATTCTTGGAATCTGTTTCAAGAACGATGGCCGATCTCCAGCTTTCTGGGGCTCGACCCATAAAATCGACGTGTGATTTTTATTCCCAAATTCATGCTTCGGAAACAGTGACATATCTTTTTCTCTCCTTTTACTGATTTTTTTCATCACTTAAAAAGAGCTTTCGAAGGAAATTAATCGGTTAATGTTGCCACAGGTGAAATTTTGCGCAACAGTACGTTCTTCTTATTTTAGAAACCAACTAGAGCAAAGAACGATGGAATGTCTATGAAGCAAAGATGAAAAAGTTACCGTTTGCATGATTGTAAATAACATTACGATAGTATTATTGCACTACGATAATATTAGAACGAGGGCTAAGCCTTAATAGCTACGGTGAAATAAAAATATTGTTGCAACGATTGCGTATCTTCGAGTACGAGGAGAACATACTTATTTGCAGAAATAAATGTACCAACGATTAATATTTTTGAAGTATAAAGTTATATAATTATGCAGTACATGTCTATTCATTGTAAGATCTCGAGAAAAATCGACTACTTGATTAACCCTTTCAGCGCTAGGACGTCTGATAACGTGCGTTTATTATACTTATTACTATGGAACCTATGTCGGGCCGAATAATTTTTCACTTCTACGATACACACGGGATATAATTTCTCATTGTTCATGTGAAATATAGCAAAAATATTTGAAATAATTATTAAAGGTTCCAAAATCGTTTAGTTGTTATTTGCATCATTCATTATTATAGACATTGGAATTAGCAAACTTCATTTTCCATATTTAAAATGTTAATCATGTTTTGGAATGTGTGTTAAGATATAGCATCGTATTACTAGAGATTTAAATTATGGCGGTATTTGGTATTTCAGAGCCACAGAATAGTAATTAAGGGTTCAAGTTATTCAGCTTAGGAGGAACATTTAATAGACGCGCTTGAAATGTTCGACAATGCCAGTTTATCGTTATGTACCATGTACATAATTATACAAAGAGTCTGTTGAATACAGTTGCGTAGAGCATGCATTAAATCGGCTATTTGCGAAGTAATTATTCGCAGTATTTAGTTGCGTCGGCGATTTCGTCAACATAATTACAACACCGTTATAAATATTCATGTTCGTTTAATATTCATGAAACTTACAGCACGGAACGGTGGCACTCGATTAAAAGAATTCTTTTTCGATACAGTGTCAAAATTTCGTTTGGATATAAACACGTATAAACATCGTTACTCTGCATACGACAGTTTGGAAGGATAATTTAAAACATATACATTTTATATACTACGATAGTATTTGTACATTCATCACAGAAAATTTGTACGTCTATGTCATACATGTTATTTCGAAATTTCCTTCAACGACAGAGATGATCTCACTGAAAATTGACACTTGTCATTACAACGAATAATTCTCTGTTTAAATACTTTTGTGATTTCTGTAAAATATGCGTATACTCGCACTAAATAAATATTTATAATATATTTTCAAACTTTACTCGTGTAATCGTGATAATCCAGTCTCATAATAGCATTAACCTCTTGCATTCCGAATTTTATTTCAATCTCGTTACCAGCAGCTTCCAACGCTTTTAAGTGTTTTATTTGAAATTTATTTTAACTAAAAAATAAGACAATTTAAATAAATAAAGGAAGAAATAAATTCACTTAAATATCAGTTTTATTCACACTATTGTTGTAATTTTTAAGTCCATGATATATCTTGAAACAATTTCCAGGATGCAATCCTGATTTTCTTCCGCACGTTTCACAAAAAAAGGGTGGGACTGAAAGAATGTCGAGTGGACTCGACAAAGTAGTTCCTGAGATAAAAACTGACGTCGAGTCACACTCGACGTAGGAGTGCAAAGGGTTAATGCAATCTCAAAATATTTCACATAAAATACGTCCACTCACGGTGTCTACGGGTACTCGAAAACTTTCGTAAGCCTGTGTACGTCGACCAGAAAATGTAAATAAACGTATATGTTAACGGGTACATTGTTCATCGAAGTCGAAGTTATATGGAGAACTGACAGGGAAGCGAGCTGTGAGACGCGCGCTAATTTCCATTAATCTTACCGAAGACAAGGGGAGATAATCGATAATATCGTTGGAATATCGAGTTCCAATCACAGGATCGTCGAGCGTGACTCCGACCACGTACCGTGTCGACAAGAACAAAGGTGCTCGTAATTTATGCGAGTCATCAAGAGAAATCTATCACAACGAGGTCCGAAATACGACATCCTGTTGTATTTCTTGATGTTTCGGAGACGTTCGACGCGTTATCTCTTCGGATTCCTTGGTGTTTCGGTAAGAATATTTGACTTCTTGTTTTAAATCATCTGAAGTTAAAATATCTCGTTTCGATGTAGGACAATCTTGGCCGTTTAGTCACTTGACATCATTAACATTCATAGACTTCAAAGTAGTTAGATTAGTGGATTAGTTAAACCTGAATAATTAGGTCTTTGGTCAGGTAAGTTGCACGTGAAGGGAAATTATAATTTTGATGCTACGTTAATCTACTGTCACCACGTATATTTATACGAACTAAACTTTGTTAAAGGGAAAGACACAAATTTTTTTCTCTTTCTATCGAATCACTAAAACGACAGTAATCAAAATACAGATTAATCGTAAAATAAGATAGCTTCACAAAAACATGGATAGAAGAATAATTAGGTAGGAATATTGATAAAACACACTGATAAAACAGAGTTGAAACAGACGTTATTTAAAATATTTTAGAATTCATTCATCGCGTGTATGTCTCAATCAACCTAGAACTCAATTTATTTTGCTCTTTATAAGAAATAGTCTCTTTTTCAACAAAATTTCAAACATAACGCCTTTGATCGGTTACAGCACGAAATCTTAAATAATTATTTGCAATAAGTGTGGTTCACGGGTGTTATCATCGATCGCGAAAGTGGCAGTCAGCACAGTAGATTAGGCACGCTAGTGGTCAGACGTATCTCAATCACTGTACTTCTATACTAATTAAATAGAACAAGAGAGAAAATTCGGACACGATCGTTAATGGAGCAAGAAATTGGTTCAGAAACATTGCAAATAACACAGAAGAAAATGTTATTAACGTGGAACGCGATGGTAGAAATTACGAATTCACCTGGCGACTGCAGAACTGCTATGCCCTTGTCGCTTTTAACTACATGTTTCTCGTTCCATGAAATTGATACGTTGTAGAGAGAAAAAAAGAAGAAACAAAAAAAAAGAAGAAAAGAAATTGAATACGTAGACGAGACAAGGAAAGGAGGAGGTAAGGAAATTAAGAAGGAAATTATTTCACGGAATGGCATAATGGCGTAGTAGCGCAGTAGCGCGCGCTCGTTCGTTAAAATTAAAGTGCCATTACGCACTAGGCAATCTGTTCGAGTATAAGGCATTACGCAATTTTAGCTGCTACACGCTATAGAGAAAAAAGGGAAGGCAACCATGCGACGGAACGTACTAACGTTTTCCACGGAAATCCGATTGCTCGCGTCTTTTGTGCAGGCAAATAAATAAGTCAATCTCTTGTCCGTTCGAATTTACTCGATTGTCTTCTGGTTTGTCACTATAAGCTTTGGTTTGCCACTATAAGAGCTCTTGGGAAATGTCAGTCATCGACACTTCCTTTCGAACTCGTAGCTCTCCTTTCATCCAGTATATCAGAACAGATACAATAGAATACAGTTAAGACTGATAACACGGAGTAAAGATATGTTATCAATGTATAACGATCGTTAGTCATGCAAATCGTCGTTGAAGAATCACCGACCACAGCTGTGTGCGACGAAGTCGAAACGAGGATTTATTTTTCCACTGGCAAGGTATTTTTGGCCGTGGCGATGGTGGCGTGTCTCGAAGCATTAAATTTCGTGGAAATTGGGGCGATTTCTGTGTCACGGACCAGTCGTTTCCTTCTAGAAAACAAGGAGAAAGTATAATTGCTCGGGCTGCGATAATGGTAACGATGGCAACGAACACGGGAAGCTGGCTTGCACGAAATAACCAATGGTGAAACGTATCGCTTTAGATGGAAAAAATATTTCGATGATCATGGCGCTTTAATTATAGGCGTGCTCGATCGCGTTTCAATTAAACGGAAAATGGCTTCGAAGAGGTGCTCGTGACAAACGATACGAGAAACAAATGGCTACCAAACGATTGCCTCTTCTTCGATTCGTTAATGTTTCGATATTTTGTAGCACGCTTTCGCGAATTGAGTTTGCATTAGCGTTACGTAATCGCGTATGAAGGACGTTTATCGCGCGGCTGTGGAAAAATCCGGTGATTTATGTTCTAATGGCGAGTTCGGTCGTTCGTGACGTGGATGAGGGCGACGTTTTATTAAAAGTGCCCCGTTCTTTTTTTTTTTTTATTTTCTCCTCCCTTTTTTTCATCGTTGCAGCGTGTTCTCTTTTCTGTTGTCGGCTCAACGTGCGATATGGGAAACATTTCACATCCGGCTTTTATAAATTGAGATTGAAAGATTCATCTTTATCTGTATAATTATTTCAAGCTTGCGTCAAATGTATGCGGTTGTTTGTTTTCTTTTTTTCTGTCGAGATTGACGATCGGTCGGATATAACAACAGCGTATATGTACAATCAGCTAATAAATACTCGTTGGCGCGTTTTACTTTGTCAGTCGTCCGGTAATGACAGGAACGTAGTGTATGCGATAATGCGATATTTTCGATATCTCGATAACTTTTACGTGCTCATCGCTTATTGCTTCTAGCGTACATACGTCTTTTTAATTACATTTTGCATTTACTATTCGTTTTCATTCTCGTCATATTAAATCGTGTCTCCTTCGCTAACACGTCATTTATCATCATCCTAGGAGGTAATAAATAATACATTTATATTTCAAGATAAAAACATATTTTATAAAAAGGTATATTCTTTACCAAAAAAAAAAAAAAAAAAAAGAAACGACAGTTCTATAACAATTACTTTTGGCGCCATTCAAGTCTATACAACATGTGTATCCTGTGGTATAAAAAATCTTTAATTTCACTTAAGAAAACGTCTCTTACATTGAAAACTCGGAAAATAATATTCATCTTTGCAACTAAATTTTAAACACTAATTAGTCATTTGGTTATTCTATTTGATACAAAATTGTAAAATTGTAAATGTAAAATCTACAATTCGTAATTTGTCAATTTACAGATATCAGTAATTGATAAATTATTGTGCAATAAAATTCTGAAAGAAAGAAAATCCTTACAATATTCATTAGTCTGAATCAGTTAATTTTAACTTTGTCCTGATACGATACATTATATAGGCAAGAGTAACATTCAAACAAATTCATGCTGAATGAAACGCAATATAAAAATGAATTACTCTCCGAATTACTCTACGACAATCCTTGAACCTCATAGAAAGCATTCCGTGGTTCGCATAATTCGCGAATCCAGCGATAATTGTCAGGAGCATGAGGAGAATTTCACAAAGAAGCCCATCACGCGAGAAATCGTATTAACTGTCGAAGTTGTCAGAGGTGGTGGGAAGTCGGTTGGCTCCGCTGCCATTGTTTCCAACACGCGGTCCTCGCCCGGTGAACTTCCGCGTCGCAGTGCCGACTTCCGTTTATCGACTCGTCGAGATTGAAATTCCCGATGTTCTTCTCGATTCAGGTATCTTCTTCCATCGGGGATCGCGACAAAGTTTTTGCGGTCAGATTCGAACGAATTGACTTCGATTCTGGAATCGAAGATTGAATTTTTTTGCTGACGTGATTCAGGGATCGAGGATTTCCCAAGCGTCGAAAGAAACTGAAAAATCTTGTTGTACGACTCAATTTATGTTCAAATGTTACTACAGCGACGTGAACACACCGAATTACGGAGATCAGTGACAAATTGGCAATTGGTTTACTACCAGTTCGTGTAGTTCAAAATCATCGAAAAACATAGAAAGATTCGTTTCAATCGATAAATATTCCAACGAATAGTATATTTTCAATAATTCATTTTATACAATTTTACGGACTATGTGTATACTGTGTATACGTTCGCCACTTTAAATTTCTGCTAAATTCTTAAAAATCCGTCGTTTAATAATCAAACGTCAATAGGACGTAAAATACGAAAAATATCTTACAATAGGCGAAAATGGTAGTGACGAAGATGTTGAATTTGGTGTTAGGAAAAGACGATCTCCTGATTCTCGCCAAGTAATATACTCGTGTGTAATTAACTGTAGAACGGCACAACGAGGATGTTGTATAACCGGTGGAGTAAGTAGAAGCGGCGTCCTCGATGTTCCTAAAAATCCTGGAGGCTAGCCAAGCGAAGAGAAATCTAACGGTAGCAGGGGGTAGAAAGTGCAGTTTTGCGGCTTGCTCACCGCCCGTACTGCTAATGGAAACGTTCCACCCTCCATGGAATTTTCAGGGGAATCTTGCGGATTATCCGACGCTTTTTAATATTCTAGGATGTACGCTAATTTTAATAGAAAACGCCGACGGCCGAAGGCGAGCAGCGGGCACGATTAAAACGTTCACCACCGCCGACAACTTTTCCTATCCTCCGTTGAAAATTTCGTCAGACGCTAGTCTCGATTTCCACGAGAGTCTTTCATCCTACACCGTGAAAATTCCGTGACATAGCAACAACTCGGCAAGAACTTTCGCATGACCACATTGGCCACATATATAAAACCGACGTGTTTCGAATTTTCACGATGTTATGTCATTTACCTGTGAGATATGGTCATTGTAATGTCATTTTTGGCGTAGGACTACAAGGTAGAAAGGGCAGTAAAAAACCGAGAAGAAGAAAGAAAGGAAATATATGAAAAAAGAAGGTGAGGAGGAACAAAGAACTGGAAGATCAGGAAGAGTGGAATAAGAATTGAGCATAAAACGAAAGGAGAAGGGCAATTTTTAGCGGACAAAGAAGAAAAGGTGGGAAGATATGGAAGGGAAGATACAGAATAGTTGGAAACAGGGAAAGGTAGGAGGAGGAATGAAAGAAAAGATAGGAAGGATAGGAAAAAAATAATAAAAAGACTGGAAGGGAAAGAGTTGAAAGAAAGGATAGGCGAGAGAGGAGAGAACTGGAATAAGAATAAAAAAAAGCAAAAGACGAGAGAGAGAGAAAATAGAGATAGGTTGTAAGGAAAGGCGGGAGGGAAGGAGAAATGGAATAAGATTTCAATCTGTTTTCCATAATTCAACTAAGAGTTTTAATTGTAAATGCACCTTATCTCGTCTAAGCTTCTTACCAAAATTTCTAACTTATAGCCTTGTCTTCGTTTAACAGTCAAGAGGGACTTAAATTTTGTTTGTCTGTAAGATTACATTGCACTTAAAATACAGTATACGTTAAATCTTCTCTTTACTTGATGTAAATAAATTGTAAAATTATTCTGATAAAGTGAAGAATGAACAGTATGATAGTGTATATATTGGCTGTCAAATACAGATTTGTTCGTTCATTCTATCAATACCATGCTAAATGTGTCAACGAGAGAGAAAATATTTCCAATAGCATTTCGACTATATGCATACATTGACCATATATTTTTTATCGATTCCAATATACCCAACAAAATTTCCCGCATGTTCCAAAATTCGTAAAAAAAAAAAAGGAGAAATCACAATAATAAATATCGGATATCAAACACATAAAACGGATATCAAACACAGAACAGCCGATCGAGAAAAGCAGGGAAAAAATCGCGGCAAACTTTCCACTCCCGCACTAAGCGGGTCTTATCGCCACAGAACGGTGGATCTCAAGTTGGAAGCGTTCGAGAGTAAAAACCGTAGTCTCAAGCTCATGCTCCTCGCGAAGGGAGAGTTTTGTTTCGCGGAACAAAACGCGGTACGCGAGAGCGCTTAATGGAAGTTCCGGATACGATCCATTACAGATATTCAGCAAACTCCAACGACTCAGAGTAGAAGAAGAAAGAGAAAGGGGTATGAGAGAGTGAGAGAGAGAGAGAGAGAGAGAGAGAGAGAGAAAGTGAGAGAGGGCGATTGAAACTGGGTTACGATCAACGAAACGATAAATCTCGAGACAGAATGTTACTCGTCTCCAAGGAATCGAAGATCTCGCGGACGAAGGGCAGTCGAATCGAAGAAAGATAGAAGGCCAAGGAGAATCGAGATTCGCGGAACACGCGACGCGCGAAAACTTGGCAAAGTTTGAAAAAGTTGCGCCAGTACCCTGGAGAAATTTTTGTCGCGGGTCGATCGTAGTTCATCCGTGAAATCTTGCTCGCGAGAAGGAGCTCGGTAAACAGATAAATCAGTGACTGTATGGCGCCTCGGTTCACGCTGATTTTGCAGTTTCCGCCCCGCTTCGGGCTTTCTGTTATGCCGTGTCTTTCATGGTTGATGAATGTCGAAACACGCGCGCGTTGCTTCTGCTGGAATAATTAATTTCGACCTGATTCTGGGCGTGAATCTGAAACGCAGTGGAAGGAGAATGTATCCGCGAGAGGCGAGGTAGTTAGAACGTATTTGAGAAGCGTAGAAAAAGTTTGTGGGATGTCGGTGAACGTGTAAAAAGTGGTGTGGGCGAGGAACGTCTGTACCCAGGCTGCAGGAAGGTGTAAAGGAGATCAAAAGCGGAATTAAAAAGTTTGGAGCATCGCGGAACGTAAAGGGACGCATAATCATTCTAACTTCTAGTAGTTTGTTCTGTTGTAGACAGACAAGTTGGTAGCATCTTTTTTTGCTGTTTTATTCGCGAGCTCGTTTACGGGTTAATAGGGAGAAGAAACGCGTGAAATTGCGAACACTGTGCGCGTATAGCGTGTATAGAGTGACGATAAATTTTGCGCGAAATATGTATCGTTCACTTCTAAATTAGTATCATTATGCTATGCAATGAAATTTTTAGAAGATTGTGATGGATATTCAAATAAATATCTATCTGTCACACTGTAAATATTAAACATTTAGATTTGTTGTTTACAAGCTTCATTTTATTTAGCGTCTCTTACATTAAAGAACACGTATGACGCGAATAAAAGAACGCATTTATTTTTTACAAATAAATCCGTACAAAAGTTGGAACAGGCAGAAGGAATTAAAAAAATCCCTTTAGATTCAGACAAACGTAGTATCTGCCCATTAATTAATCACGAGCGATTGAAAACAGCGCACCATGGTGGGAACCGAGTTAAAATCAGATCGCAGAAACGGGATTGATCCGCGAAAACGATGGAACGCGAAGAATGACGGCTAAGACAAATACCGTGTATCAGAGTATGTTTCGAAAAACGGCGAATGAAAAACCAGAAAAAAAGAAAAGAAGCAAAAGAGAAAGAAGTATGACGTAGAAATGATTTCCAACGAATCGAAGACGGTAACAGGAGCTGAAGTGGTTGCGGTTTCCAGCACCGGTATCCGCTGTACCACGGATTTTTGCTATTAGGTCTGACCAGCGTCGACCGTTTCCACTGGCCGACACAACAGCGGTCCCTTTACTGCCGCGCGGAGGCGACGAAGAAAATAGACAGGAAAGGAAATCGAACCAAAGGTAGAACACGTTCGTCCTGGATAATCCTTGGGATTTATTTGAGCAGTACTTTTTCGTTAAGCCAACTGTATACGAAAGACCGAGACGGAAATGGCAGAATAGAGGTGGACGTAGTCTTAAAGGAGAGAAGAACGCACAGTGGACTCGAGGGAGTCACATTTTTGCCATTTCACACGTGAGGCCACCTCGCGTTGGACTACCGTGTGTTCACCACGTGGTATCGGTTTTCAGATTCGCGAAAGCACGGTCGTATTTTATTCGTGCTGGTCGCTTTACTACCGCGAACGGAAATAGAACGTAAACCGGAGCCATAGCCGGGGCATTAAGGGGAGACATTCTCGTTCGTTTTAGCCTGTCGACGTGGACATTCGCGTAGAGAAAGGCCTCGCGTTACACGTTAGATTTCCGAGGATGATTAATCACATCTAGTCGACGAACGTTTTTGCTCCATCTCTTCGTTGGCTTCACTCTACAAGGTAGATCTTCGATGAAGAAGAGAAATTCCGTGGGATATGGGTCAGTGGGTCGTCCCGATAAAATTCGTACTGGACAAGCTCGGCTTCGACTCCGAGTATTTTTACGACAGGCCGAGGTTTTCCGAAATCCTGGCACGAATCCAATGCGGGGAATAAAATCCTGGCCGGCTAATCGGGAGAAAAATTTCCTTGGAGGGGAGGGCAACATTTTTTCTCAGCTGGTCGGCCTAATAAATTTTACAACGTGCCCGCAAGCCTGCAGCCATTCAATTAATTACCGCGATCCCGTTTTATCGTCGGATCCCATACGGCGTATGGAGAGATAGAATACCACAAGATCCTTGTTCGACTTAATTAATTGAAACGATCGGTCCTTCTCTCGTGTTTGGGAAAAACATTATGTTAACGAACAAGATTTTGAATTGTGAAGTTTGTAATGGTCTCACGGTTGAAATACTGGAATTTTAAATTGGCTAGCTCTATTCATCTTTCTTTTTGTACTACTCATCCCCCATTATACTTTAATCTACATGTACATTGATTTACCGACAGTTCTACCAACGATCCTGTTACGGCAGTTTCTTTCTCCGTTTCAAGTTTTACGAACCATGTCGCAATTTATACGCGGCAACCATAAACACACTAGTAATATAAATTATCCATCTTTTAAATAACAGTTATACGTATTAGGTTGTCCGAAAAGTTCCTTTCGTTTTAGAAGGAAATAATAGATGCACAACGTTTGTTCTTTTATATTATTTTATTGAATTATGGAACATACTAAAATGCATCATACATAGTTCAATAAAATAATATAGAATAAAAAATGTGCATCTAGTGTTCTCTTATAAAACGAAAGTTTTTACGTGTTGCAGTTTAATAAAATTCTGGCGGCGACATTAAAAGGTATAACAAAATAATCACAAGCGAGGAATTTGAAAAAATGTAATCGTCGCGTAGTTGTTAAATATTTTTCAATATTTCCCTCAACTTCACCAGTCGACTTCACAAATTCGATTATCCCATAGTCGTGTTATTCCTGAAATTTCGTTAATCTATATCTCTAATTAATATAAGTGGCTGTAAAATATTTCATTTCTCCTTATTTTTGCTAGAAAATACAAATTTTTCTATGACGTTTTATTATTTCAGCTAAGCAGCTTAAGTTAAGAATGACATTTTCCGTGTAGAATTTCTGCATTTTAATTTGAAATTATATTGTTATAATACTAATGCATCGTATTAATATGAAAAAATAATAACACGAAAAACACGTGTATTTACGAATCCAGAGTGAAATATATCATAGAATAAATGAAAGGTAATGAAGGTTTATGAGAATTAGACATTTAATTGACTCAATTAAGTTCAAGAGACGTAGCAGAGAAGAACGTTCTGCTCGTTTCCGACGATTCCACGAGCTGTTTGATGCGAGTACACACGAAACACGTAGATACCCGAGATTTACGAGGCTGTTGCGACGCATTTTCGCGACAGTTTTCGCGCGCAATTTGACATACTACCAACGTGAAAGCTAGCTCGAGGGACAAGCCTCGTAAAAAAGTTTTTAGCGACGTATCATTCAGCTCGCAATGTATTTGGATTCTTTCGATACTTCTATTTCTTCTGTTTACTTGCTTGTCGTGCATTTCGTAAATCTTTCGTATATATTCGAAAACATAGATCTTCCAATAACGTGGCAACGATCGATGGAGATTAATGGTATCGGGATATCGATGGATCTCGTAGAAAATATGAAGCTTAAGAAATCGTTAAATGCTTAAATTCACATGCAAATTAAACGCCACTAAAGTGTCTCGTACATATCGTTTCATAATTCGAACATTAAATATCAAGTGTAACTCGTTCGATTCGAAAACACACCTGTAGAATTCTCGAGACTATTTTTCAATCGCTTCACACGTCATAATAGTGGATGAACAAAGGTTCTCGTCTCTCTTTATCAGTATTATTTCTTCATGGCGTTCTGAAAGGTATGCAATAAGTGGGAGTCACGCTGATATGCAAAAGAAGAATCGCTACGACCTTTGTATTTCGTTGAAGTGGTCGGGGAAATGCGCGTGCCATTGTTTCTAACGCGACGAATATTCCACTATTTCCATTGTCTGGCTTGCTGCTCGAGGACGATACCGATGAATTCGCTGGTATATGCTCGAAGCACCGCATTTTCTTGGCTACACGTCGAATGTGTCACCAAAAAGATCTTCGTGCGCTTAAAAAGCCTGCGTTGCATAGAATGCAAAGAGCGAACTTTCTCGACGTGCTTCTCATGTATTCGAATTCCAGGTAGATTTTTGAGAAACGAAGCGTAAAAGAACTTTAGGAATCTTTTATGGACGTTAATGTACATCGATTTCTATTAATATTAGAACATTATATACATTACGATACCCGGATATTATTGCACTATATATTTGTTTATAATAGTGTTATAGAAGTAATTGCTTTTCAATACGTTAAAATACCTATCGCGATTGATAGAAACATAACAGTTTATTTATTTAATGCAGATAATTCTTTGTACAATAACCGGAAAATTAAATAGTGGCAACATTGAAGATTAAAGTACATTTTCGGAATTATTATTGATGTTATATGTAATTAGATTTTGGTTTAGTTTTTTATTTCCGGGAATTTGTAAATATTTGCAGAAAGTTTAGAATTCGTGAAATAAAAAGGTATGTAATATTCCTAAAATAAAATATTTGTTATAACATTTAATGAGTGAAACGAATTCCCTTCAGGAATGGAATTACAGGCCATCAAAATACGAGTTTGATATTTGTACCAAAAGAATGAAAAATTGAAAACAATATATCTAGCAGAAATATTTTTGTTCGTATATTTTACAAAAAATCATTCAAATCCCCCGAAAAACAATATCGTAAATCTATAAAATTTGCAATTACAATTTTATCAATTTCGCTATCAATTGATTATTTTAACCACTTTAATAATTCTATAGCAATAACCGTATTCATAAAAACATAAATTTACATCTACATTTGTTACGTAGTCATAGCTTTCGATTTCACATGCGGAGAAACGTTCATAGAAAAAGATATCGTCACTTTGCAAAAAGTTTCCCCATAAGTACCATTATGTTTATACCTAGAATATCGATGGTGTTAGAGACGATTAAACCGCTCGTATAGTTAGCTCGATCTCGATACCGTGCGAATATTTGCCACTGGTCTGATTTTATGTTCGAATAGAGCTTCGATTTCGAAAATCTTTATTGCCTGTAATACCGAAGAATTATGATCAGTTTCTCATGTAAATTCTTTTAATATCCCTTTCGACTGTTTTACGAGTCGTAATGGGCGGAATGTTGCGGCGAAAGGAAGTAACCTCTTCTTCGACCTCTGTAAATCGACCTTGGGAACTTGGCCACGTAGATAAGGCCAATCTCACACTGTGGTCTTTGAATCCAGCCACGAAATGGCCATTTTTGGTGTCCGCGTAAGCACGTACGGAATACTCGCGTATTTTACGACCGACGTGTTTATATTGCTTCTACGTGGACCGATCTTCGTGTATTACGATAAATGATAGATTCTATCATATTTTCTAGCATCGCATCATTTTCGCACGGTCAAATTTTATACTAGATTCTCGTGAAAGATCGAGTGTATACCATAGAAATTTTTGAAGTAAAGTAATATCACTATATTTCCTAACAAAATTTCAATAATACCTTTCAAGATAATATTTGATTCTCTCGAAACTCTCGTTGATTCCCAAATCAGATTGTTACACTAACTTTCCAACGAATATAACTATTGAGAATCGTGGATCTTAATTGCCGAAATAAAAGTAAAGGAACACTAAGGTTACACTTAGAATTCATATTAAAATAGTTTTAGATTTATTTAATAAACGATTTGCAGGATCTCCGTCGATATACATTTGCACGCGTCTCAGTACTTTCTTTGTCTCGCCATTTTCCACTCCACACACTCATATTCACATACGTGTGTAATTACTACGCGGCCAGTCTACTCTAGCACACAAAATTATACATATTTCAGTAATAATAACGTAAAAAAATGCTAAACATTTTTATCAACATAGTGCCATGATCTCTTGTTATCAAAATTTCTTGAAACTGCAGTGGATAGCTGGTTAGCTACACGGTTTCAATTTGCTTTCAAAATTGTAACGAAAATTGTAACGATTAAGCGTGATCGTGGCATACGATGACCGAAAATCATTGCAAAATATTAGCGGAAGGACACCTACGTTTAATTCATAAATTAAAGTCGAAGTTTCGTAAATCGTACGGTGAAATGTAGTTGGCAAGAAGAGACAGGAGGACGAGGCAGTGCGAGAATCGTGACGTGAACGTGGCGCTTTTGGTTTCCACCGAGCACGTATTCTCTTTGCTCGCGTCTACCAACATATTTATGCGTTTTCAGCGTTTCCACGCGTCTGCATAAACTATGTCGCCCACGCTTCTTTCCGTCACCGCGTACCCATAAACCGTTCTCCGTTTCTGTATCCATCGACGAACGTCCTGCGATTCTTTCGCGCGAGTTTCTCTGTTTCTCGTGTATCTACAACGCACGAAGAACGAACGGCTGTTCTTTGTCGGGAAATAAGCGGAAAGTGTAGAGCGAAATTTTTAATTAATTTTTTTACAAAGGAAGCTTTTGCGCGAGAATAAAATAAAATGCTTGTTTTTTCTCAGTATCCTTTTATAACAAGTCAATTTTCTATTATGTACCACACAGCTGATACATTATTTATATCTTTATTCTGTCTTTTATATTCCGCTGACAAAGAATATACAATACTGTATGCAAGTTTTAGACTATTTATCAAGTAGAAATGTTTAATTTCCATGAATGAATATAGAGATTTTCATATGAATAATGTTGATTCTACGTTTATTGTCGTTTCTTAAGAATCTTTCAATTCAAAGATTATTGGCAATTTGTCTTAAGGAAATTTGATTTCTATCGAATGACTCTTCTGTTATTTTGATCGCAGTACTTTCAAACAGTTTATTTTTATTTTCGATTAATTTCATTCGCATGATTTTGTTAGCGCAGTTTTTCCATGAATCGCCAAAATACATAATATGTATATGAAATAGGAAAGAAAATCACGTTGGTCAGAGAAGCGTGGGGGAAGAAAATAAATTTGGAATCCGTTTGGCCCTGTGGCGTTGGTTCCGTGTTCGATTGGAAGCCAATTACCAATTCCCGTGCGATTTATGGGCCGAACGAAAAACGCGGACGTTCTCCTATAATCGAAAGCAACAGAACGTCTCTGTCTACCGCAACATTTTATTTTTCGCGGAGATTGCAATTCGACTCGTAACCACCGCGAAACAGATTTACGATACGCTCCTGTAACGAATTTCGATCCATCGAAATTACGTAGCAGAGGAACACTGAGATACATCGACATACCTTCCGGTTCATAAGTATCCGAAACTTACAAAAAATCAGATAAATCCTGGAAATGATTAGGAAATTATAAAAATACCTTTTGGAAAATATATTTTAAGAGATCATCAGCTGATTTCGTGACATCGAACAACGTTAAATTTCTTCTCGTTTGCATCCATCATGTGCCTCGAGCATTGCTTTAACCAATTCTGTTACTCGTGTTATTAATCCTTCTGTTTTATTTATTCTTATGTCACTCTAAATTGCGATTTAAATTTTAAAATTCGAATTTATGTACATCTGTTGTACCGTGAAAAGTTCTGCAAAGCACCTTTTAAACTAGTGAATTTTCAAGCTGAGCGCCTTAATATATTTTTTATAGAGACGAACACGACCCATTTATCGCGAAAAATCTGTAAGAAAATATTTAGTTGCATCGAAAAGGTCACAAGTCTGATTTGAAAATCTTCGAGACATCTCCACCTCTGTAGCGAATATATTATTTTATTACAACATAGCGTCTTCTATCCCTTCAGAGTTATAGCTTGACTCAATTGCGTGAAACTGTATAATTGCGTTTCACCATATCAATAATCGGATATCGTGTTACTTGTTTTTCAGCGAGAGATTCGACGTGTGTAATGAAATTACCCGACAGTTAGGAGAAAGTTTACGGGCATCGAGTTATAGGAATCGCAACATAAAGTAGCTGAAACCGCGAAATTAAATTATCAGTGGCAGGCAAATAACACGCGTTTAATTCCGATACAAAATACCCATTGATTTCGATAAGGTCTGGTGGCGATGAGGCCAGGCGAATGGGGGATGGTCACTGATTTATACGTCCGATTGAAAATTATGTTAACGAGCAGGTTTTTGCGTATCCTGTTTTGTCGCTCGTCGCTCAGCCACGAAATTGTAATCTACCGATTATTTGAGATACGAGCGGGAAAAACGCGATACGAGTCACCTGTATAATTCTCGGAACGTTAACAGCCGAAGTGATCTCGTTATGAAAGAGCCGTAATTGCAGCATGCATTAAAGCAAAACGTGTCTGTTCTTCCATTTAGGAAATTATAATGCGTTTCTTTTAGAAACGGGCAAATATAATTATCTACTCGTATTTTGGCAAAAAAGAAGAAGAATATAGAAACTCGTATCATATAGTATCTCTGGAGGGATGAAAAGATATGGATATTAAACAGTATCAGTGTATTGACAATGTATCGACAAATTTCGATTATAGATTTTAGACTTTTTGTTACAGTTATATGTTAAATATTAGGTCGTCCGGGAAGTTTCTTTCGTTTTATAAAGAAACAATGAATGTACGATATCTTCCGTTTTATATTATTTTATCGAATTACGTATGATCCATTTTCTTCTATCAAGATAAAGATCACAACATTAGAGAGATTTTATGTTGATATAAAGATGCATCGGTGTAAAAGACGTGTCTGTAAAAGAAGGACACTTTTCCGACAACCTAACGATATAATCGGATGGTTTGTCATGGCAAACATTTCATTTCTTCTATTATCGAATTTATTTCAATCCTATGAGAAAATCAATGATTAATTTATAATTTGTAAATTGTAATATTTCGTTAATATCAGTTTCATAGGAGCTGAATAAAAGACTGCTTAAGAATCTACCGTACATATGGTTCAAATGCAAATCAGAAAAATTCTATATAGTTGCGAACGTTTCTGAATCGGAGCACACGGAAGGATAGAGAAACGACGATCGGGACTTAATTCACGGCGGCCTTTTCATTTCTCCGCGCAGCTGCAAACGTCCGGCGTTCTCATCCATCGTGGCTCGTTATTAAGTAATATCGGGAGATTTCGTCTGCTGCTTCGATGCGCCGATAAAATTTTCATTTCGCGGTTCGCTGGCGTCGTTGGGGCGAAAGGTCGAATGCCTTGCCGCTTAGATACGGAGGTCGCCACCTGGTCGCCTTTTGCCCCCAGAGCCGGCCAACTTTCTGTGCCACTGAACCCCCTCTGTCGATTCGGTGAACCTGAATGTGCTCGCTTTTACCCGTGAATGCGCCAATTAATTGGTAAATCTTTCGAATACTCTGTCGTTTCAAACTTGAAATGCAAACTGTGAGACTTTTCTTTAGAAGAGACTAGAACGAAGGGTTAGAGAGAAATTATCGATCCTTAGAAAATTTGTGTAATCTATTATTTCGTAAATAGAAGCATAAGGAAGGATATTAATAATGTATTATGCGATTATTCATTAATATGTTACTTAATACAAATTTAATCAGACATTTTTGCATATAACCGAAAAATTAATTAATGCATGGAAAAGTATAATAATAATATACGATAAGATTTTACATAAATTGTAGAAAATTATTAGCAAAAAGCTTTAACATGCTGTTAATTTTATTTATATTTTTATTGAAACCTGTTTTGCATTTTTATAGAAATGATTTCAATAGCTCGCTTCGAGTACCTTTGGACAGGTTAATTAAACGCATTTGAAAATCAATTACCAGCGCTCGAAGTTATTTCAGCTGTCCATTGTGCTGCCTTTGCCACATTTAATTTATAATTCTAAGAATACAATTACGATATGTCTACCATTTAAACAAAAAACGTCGAACGTTTAAACGATAACGTTGAGTGTTTTCTCACTAGTCAAAGTAATAAATTCGAAGTAAATTAAATGTTCAACCCCCAACAAAAAAAAAAAAAAAAAAAGAAAAGAAAAAGAAAAAAGAAGAGAAAAAGAAAAAAAGAAGAAAGAAAACGAGTCGCTCTAAAGTTTGAAGAGTCGTAAGAGTAGTTAGAGCAAAATTGTTATCAAGTTTAAAAGTAATCACTGATCAGAGAATAACTGTAGAGATTAGATATTCTAATAATTTGAACTAGAAATATAGGAAAGTTGGAAGTAATATGAAAATTCTCAACGCGAGAATTGATTGTAATTTCAAAAAAAAAAAAAAAAAAAAAAAAAAAAAAAAAAAAAAAAAAACGAGTCGCTCTAAAGTTTGAAGAGTCGTAAGAGTAGTTAGAGCAAAATTGTTATCAAGTTTAAAAGTAATCACTGATCAGAGAATAACTGTAGAGATTAGATATTCTAATAATTTGAACTAGAAATATAGGAAAGTTGGAAGTAATAGTTGTCAGATATTTGTATTTTAATTTCATAGTTGATAGGAAGTCTCATATTGGTACTTTAAACATTTTAATCTAAAGATGATTGGATCAAAGATATTTCGAACTTCTCCACTATTGGTAATCGAAGTTCGTGAAGTTCAAGAGAATCTTTGACCTCGATAAAGGCGTCTTGCCTCTTATACAAAGGTAGCAGATGCAAGATAACACCCTCAAAGCGTTCGATCAGTGTTGGCCAAACATTCAACTGCAACTTTCAGCCGCGAGTCATGTTTATCGGATAGCAAAGTCGAAGTTCTCGCTCGATTTTTAACGATTTGTATACTCTGCACGAAGAACGCATTAGTTGCTGCGTTTTCCACGATATTGCTGTCTACCAAGCACTACGCGCGAATTACTGGTGGGGCGAACTCAATTAGGATCGTTAACGAGGGTATTACTCCGGAAACGAAGCAAATGAACTCGCGAATGCGTCACCAAATTCGTCGTTATAACGATCGTACACAATTTACTATGACCTGCAACGTCGATTCGATTCTTAAGTTCCTGGAATAATTCTACATTTATATTGCGTTCTATTAATTTGCTCATTGGATCGTCCCTTATCCTTATAGTCATGATTTTTCTAGATACATGTAGTAAAACGTTTTGAAATTGTAAATCTATACGTGACAGAATCTTAGGAAAATGATTTGAGATGTATCTCGCGTTTTTGTATCTCATTTAGTCGAATAGAAGAAGCTATAACATTCGTAGAATGTACTGAAACTAAATGTATATTCGTTACATATTTTACACTACAATTTCTAAAGTAGTTTAATGTAATAGTAAATACTACAAATATAAAAGAACATAACGCAGGACAATAATATATGGAGAAAATAAATTCACGTTATAATATATATATTCACGTTATAAAGTAATAGAATAGTAATCGTAGCGCGTCGGCCAATAGCGCTCGTGGCTGACCCAGTATAGGATGTCTGACTCGTAAAGGAGCGATTCTACTCGTTACTCTACTGGCGTTTCTTAATACTTTACAGACCGATAGCCGATTAATCGATTTTTTATCACCGACGCTTACCGACTGAAAGCCTATTAATCGGCTTTTTGTTGCCGACGATCTTTCTCATTAATGGAGCAGTAATTTGTTATTTAGTACTAAGGTACCTTACTCAGTTGCGTCGCTTTGTAAGATCCCACAGTTTTATACAAATTTGAAAAACTTACCGTGCGCGATGAACGAAAAGAATGGTATTGGAGAGTCTAAACCGAAAGAGAGCCTGCGCCAGGGAGAATCTGCGTCTGAGCTGCCGATCGGACGTGCGTATGCTGTTGAACCGCTAGCGGTCGGTAAAGTGTTAACTCTCCCTGAGCGTATTTGTTTCACCATACTTTTCAGTCTGTATATCATCGGTTGTTTCCTGAAATTATAGCAGGTGTACAGAAGTAGAAAATGTTGATGAACATTTGATAAATAAATAACCGCCTTTGTATATTTGTATATATGATTATCGTTATATATATGTTTGATCGAGTAAACAAGTCACTAAAA
Organism: Bombus impatiens; assembly: GCF_000188095.3. Classification (NCBI taxonomy): domain Eukaryota; kingdom Metazoa; phylum Arthropoda; class Insecta; order Hymenoptera; family Apidae; genus Bombus; species Bombus impatiens. The sequence continues at coordinate 2,501,644 of NT_176882.1, read as the reverse complement.
AAAGGGAGAGCGTCTCAACCAAAAATTCTATGTGAGGTCATGAAATATCAGGAATCATTTTGGTACATTACGCGTTTATTTATTCCAGTTATTCACATTAAAGATTCAACTTTCGCTCGCTTAAAGCATACATATATACAAATTAATAAATATTAATAATACCTATTCTCATCAAACAAATATTATTAATTATTATTAATTATTATTAAGAAATAAATACGTAAATCACACCATATAAATCAATCAGCTTGTTTACCAATCAATGTTTTAAAAAATTCGCTAATTTTATTCCGGATTATGAGTTTCATTACATATAAAACGGACTTAAAATCCAAATGAAATCCCTCGTGTTCGATGGCATTTAATTTAGCAGGAGATAATATTAAATTGATCCTACCATAGAGTTATTCGAATCATTTTCTACTCCTTTGTCATACTTTTTCTTCTTGGTACGCGATTTGGTTGTTCCAAATAACAAGAAACTTGACAATTCTGTGCGCAATCCAAGATTGAAATTTTAAACTGCTGAATCTTAGGTGACTCAAATAATTCTACTGTAAAAAACTATAAACCATTTTATTTATCTTTCTTCATTTATGTCTATCAAAGACGATTAGCATCGATGAATTAAAGTTAGGTTGGGCTATATAAAAATACGCCCATCTATCTATTATGTCAGAATGAAGTATAACAGAAACTGAATTTGATCGAAATTCTTTGCGAATATTACGAAAAAAAATTTCCTATAAATCTCTGTATAGGAAAAAGTTGTTCAGAATGTTGACTTCGACAACATATTTCAAAATTATCAAAGTCGATGAGGTGTGCACTTTTCTATATAATTATCGAAAAAACGATAAGGTCTGTGGAAACGAGTGTAATCAGGTTAAGTCTGTTCCTGATTCGTTGGTTGCGTGAGTAGAAATTCGAAGAGGAGTAATCCTTATCAATCAAATTGGCGCAGGGAAAACGCGGACGAGTGCCGATGGGATTTGGTCGGAAAAGCGTGTTGGCTCGCTGGGAATAGATCGTGGCTTAGCGGGAAAGTTGTCGGGGGAGAGGCGAGCTTTATAAGCTTTCGATGCGCCGGGAGTGGCGCGTAACGCGGAAAGTTGCCGCGCGTCTACGCGATCGCGAAATTCTCGGCTGTAACTTTCTCTGCATCCTTATTTCGCCGAAACCGGCGTAATGGGCTTTCGTTAACGACCAAAGAATGCTTCAACTACGCGCCCTCTCCGGAAAGGAACTTTATCAGCGAGGAACCGTGAGATTCTCGTACCATTCGCGAAAAGGAAAACTGGAATTTCTTCGATCTTCTGACACGTTCTCTTTGGTATCGAACTACATATACCTGAGATATTTGCTTTTTACGTCTGTATGAATTTTTGTTACGTCGTATGTACATCCAAAAAGCATCATTTCGATTCGTGAAGCATTGCTTTGTAACAGAAACTCGTCCTGTCTTTATATTTGTTACAGTATATGTAATGTCTGTACAGAAGCAGCATGAATTTAGGCGACAATCTAATCAAATTTACGTGGCACTTTTAGTATTTTTCGCAGGACATTAATATTTGTATTACAATTCTACTTCCTCGTTGTTTGCAGAAAATGGGAACAAAAATTGACTGCTTTCTTCGAGTTTTTGTATCTTTTAAGAGAATTGGAATACTGCTGCGAAATAGGCTGGCTTTCGCTATTGTTTGTCGTATAATTTATGTTTCACAGTTACATATTTCTTATTTGAAACACATATCTCTGAGAAAATTCATTTAATTAATAATTTATTCTATTCAACTCTCGCGCGCTGTTGAACAGAAGTAATCAATCTGTAAAGAAACTTTACGCTCTTTGTATATTGAATGCTTTTTTCTTTATGAGATAAACAAACACATATTTTCTGATCCATTTTTTGTAGTTGATATTTTTATTACGTTATGTTGTTCGAAATCCGCCAAGAGTTTTCATAGAGACGAAATTATCGATGCGAATGATGCAATTTACTTTTCGTTATGCATTGTATACCGTTATTAAAATTTATATTTAAATGTCCAATATTTCCACTAGAAAGTAACCTACATATTTTGTCGCGAAACAATCGCTTTAACTTCCGATTGCCACAATTTTCATCAAATATTTCATACAGCCACAATAATTTATGAATAACAATTATTAAATACGTTGCCATTGAAATTTCTGCTCTTTTATACAAGAGTCGAGTCGCTATTAATGTCTGCACATCGCAGTATGAATATTTCCCATAGGAAATAATACGTCGATAGGCGTGCACCGTCGATAAAGTGTTATTACCATGGTACATGATTATCAGAGTGCTGATATTTATGTTAATTCATGTTTCTATGAACACTAACGACTGTACGACCAAAGAAACAGAACCTAAGCAGAGATTTATTCTACCAGTTAAATATCATAATGCATCCTACACTTTGAATATTTTATATATTTTTGCATATTACGTGCATTATGTATATTTTCGTATCTTGCAATTTTCCATAAATGCATAAACATCCGCAGTCTAATGATTGTTGCTCGACTCTCTAGAAACCAAACGATTTATCTTGACAGAGTTATTCGGTTCAGCCCTATTTTTATTAAGTTGCTGGATATGAAATATCGTTTCTTCGAAGTTTAATAATTCAAAGGTAAATTGGATTGTTGGAAACTCAAGCAACATTTTAGTCCTGAATTTCTCTGCTCGTAATTTTTATCGTTATTAAACAAAATTTCCAACGTGTTTTACTTAACAAAAGGGTGTATGACGTAACGTAGACACAGATGAATATCCTCGGATTTCTTTCAGATTCTCTTAAACTCTAATACGATAGAAAAGTTAGGTTCGAACGTAAATTACCCAGTTTGCGTATCGATTGTTCAAAAAATACGTTTCCTTCGAGAGGTTAAATTTAACAGTTTGTCCAGTATTAGAGAAATTTTTTCGTTGCTCATTATCTTTTGATACACAAATTGATTTAAAAGAAACTGTGACAGCTTCGTTTCAAGAATTTTTGTATTTTAAAACCGATAATTTTTATCATCTTAGAATAGCGAAACTGGGATTAGTCGTAGAAGAAATTGATGCATTGAATCTTATACATAGGAATTACTTTGATTAAATATATGACTTTCCGAAACAACCATATAGGATTGTGGTTTTATATCGACATTTCCTATGTCGTATGAACCTAATGCGTGGCACAATTTCGGAAAGATCCATTAAGAAGATAAAAGAAAGAGAAGGAAAAAGCCGATTAATACGTGGTCCGATTATGTCGAAGAAGTCAGGCTGAACGACAAACAGCTGACCAAACAAGTCCGTTGTCGGTGACACGGGTGTTATGGTAATTTTATAGAAAATCGATATAGCCGACGTGGTATATCCAACGTGCGAATCAAATATTCGAAAACATTCGTGGTTGTTCTGTCGGAAAACAGTGTGACCAGCGTTCCTCTGGCCAACCAAAAAATATTCTGGCTCCGTTGTTTTCGTTCCCTGAACAAACCACACGGTGGATACGCTTGGCGAAAAATCTGTTTTCTAAATCATTCGTTGCTGTGCTGCATGTCACACCGACTCGAATTTTCAATGCAGATCATCTTGAATTTCGGTTTTACGTATCCTTTTTTTATTTTCCATGCGTAAACATTCGAATATCAGATATCACGTCAAAAGAAGATCATTCGAATCTTTCGCGAGATCGAATGGCTCTTTTCTTGTTAACTTCTCACGAAATGCACACTTTCTTCTCCGTAGCATGATGCGCGTGCTACTATGTTATCGTTAAACCGAACTGATTCTCGAAAGCAAGTTAAAAGTATCGAAAGTTACGGTCGTGGGATTAAAGAAAGCCTGGTTCGAGCTTGAAGTTAGATTAAAACTTAAGAGTAAAGTTAAAGTACACTTCGAAGTTACTTGCACTAGACAGATACTGTACGTAACATTCTTCTTCTCATATGCTCCTTAATGGAGGATGCATTAACTCCTCTCAACTAACGTCAAGCTAAAACGTAGCCAGAGGATCGTTGTAATCGAAATTGTGATTGAAATGTTTAAATGATGAACGACGAAACAGCAAGAAACCGAAAGAAAGCGTTCTTTTAGCTGCAACAACGTGAAGCATAAGCCTCTTAAATTTCCATAATTATCCAATGTTTCCAGGCGTTTTCATAATTATCAGGGAACGCATTTTCGTTCCATCAAATATCTTCGCGATGTAATAACGTAAATATTAATCGGCCAAGTTAACGCGATTACCGAGAAACAGGCGCGCAGAACGAAATTCCAAGTTGAGTGATTATTAATCGTTTAGGTTTGGAAGCTGAAACGACGCGACGGTTCGATCGCGATTTCCCTATCAGCGACTTAATTGCGTCTGACTGGATGTTTTGAAGCGGACGTTCGCACACGGCTGATCGATGCCAGTGGCAACGCGTGTCCGATCTAATGGGAGCCTAATAACCCAATTAAATGGGGATTGGCTGCGTCCGTGGAAGCCGTTGGAAAGCCAGCGAGAAACGGGCTGTAACCTAGCATCCTGCGATCTAGCTAGATCGTTCGTGTTCGCGCGAACCGTCAACGTAATAACGTTGCATGGTTCAGCCATCGACTCGATTTTCTTTTCGAATCTCGTCCGATTTTTCGTAATTCTCTCGGCATGACGTTTATCCGTTCGTTTTCGAGAAACGCGACGTTTCTATTTGCGAAGGAGAGCACGAAAACGGAAATAAATGGGAACCAGGCGCCCAGGACGAGGAAATAAAATTTTCAGCCCCGATATCGCCGATAACATGCGACGTCGGCGCGTATTAAATTATGAGCCTAGTAAATATTAGTTCTATCGCGAACTTGGCGTGAAAACCTTTTCCTCTTCGACCCTCTCCCTGTTCGCCATTTTTTCTCTTCTTTTTCTTCTTTTTTTTTTTTCGTTTGCACGAAACGCACGATGGTAACGATAGTTTTTCATCGAAATAAAATCAAGCAACGCGCAACGGTTCGGTTAACGGCACGTGGTCGCGTGCCTACATTTTGCTCCCTTTTGTTTCCACGCTGGTGAAAACCCGTGCAGTTTCCTCGTGTTCGCCGGGGAAATTACTCGAAAACGGAAATAGTCGCGAGAGGGGAAAACGGTTGGAAGTCGGACGCGAAAACATTCCACGGGCCGTTCACGGCAGACCAATTACCCCGCGGAAACTGCCATCCATTAAAGTCCCCTCATACTGACCCTATTAGTTTTCCCCGTTTTTTCCCTGTACTTTCTTCCGCTACCCCTTCCCGCGCGAAATCGTGCACGTTGTCCTACCCCGACCATCGTTTCACTCAATCGAACGGATTAATTGTCGATCGATAGCTGCCGAACGATATGGGGCAAACCTACGAAGGTGGACGCGTAAATGACATGAGCATTTTGCGTGACAGGCTTACTTCTAAATACTTAAAGTCGTTATCGCAACTTTTTCTTAATTATCTTCCCTTAATTGCTGATCGATACAAGTTATATTAGTCTCTTATCGAGAATGTCATCGAGAATAAGGTAGGACAGATCGGGAAAATAATCGACTCGTAAAGTCATAAAATAATAATTGAGACGCGTCGATAGATATCGTTCGTGGCTGATCAAGTACGGAACATCTGGGTAGTTACGGGATGATTCTACTTGTTACGAGTAAACGAAGTACGCGATTTCATGTTTAATTTGAAGATCGATTTTAAGGTCGATTTTAAGGTCGATTTTAAGGTTCATTTTAAGATCGATTCGAAGGCGATTCGTAAAGTTTCACGTCGAAAAATACTCATAAGAAAAAAAAAAAGAAGCAGATGCAGGTTGACCGAATTGAAAGTATTCGAAACAAACCGATTTCGAGTGAGCTGTTCGGAACTCGAGCGGAAACTCGATCAGCCAGTTGAAGAAGAATCGTAACTCGTAAAGGATTGTACGTAATTACGATATCCCCGGGGGTTGGAGAGGGGGTGGGGTTAAATCGCGTCAAATCGGTTACAGGTAAAAGTTTTTCGAAATAACCACCCCTTTCCCTCATATTCCAAAATTGACTTTCACGTTCTGCCGAAAAATTCCATTTGCAAAATATCTTCCATAATTTTCTATTCTCGAACTATATACTATACATGTTATAGGAAACAGAACAAAAATAACAAGCGTCAAACAGCATTCTTTTAAGCAACTCAGCTTTCAAACCAAAACTTTTGCTTCCACCTATCGCCATTATGAGCGAAAATACAAAATATTCGAATCGAGAATATTCTTATACTGTGACCTACGAAGGTTTGCTGTCTTCGTTGCACTTTTCCATTCACAAAAAGGGAAACCAAAATTTGTCGGTGAACGAGAAGGTTGAATCGTCCGATGAGGGGAAATTCACGCGGTTTTCCGGTTGCGGTTGGCATCGCGTGTCGCACTCGAGAACTCCTCGATTCGAGTGGAAATCCAATGAACGAGTGGCAGGCATCGGTAAATGAACGAGGTCTAGCGAAATGACCGCGACTTTTTACACCGACTGCTCGCTTCGTAGCCGCTCTACATTAATTAACCTGCGGTGTATCATTGTGCTTGAATTACGGAATTCCGCTATCGTGGTAGGATAATGCGTGTAAATTAGTGTCAAAACGTAATCATATCGCATGGCAATGTTTCAGCATCTTATTTCATCGTAACACGTGAAATATTCGATTTTTAATCACTCGTACTTGACTAGTTCCTAAAAAAGAGCACTTTTATATATAAAAATAACAAATCAAAGATCATGTACTAATATGGAAGAGAAAATTCCCAGTTTTCAAATGACATATGTAAAATAATCGACAGGAGTAAAAGTATTTGTGGAAGAATAAAATGAAAGCCTAATTATAAAACCCTGAAAAACTACATCTTTTTGTTACAACTACCACTTACAATTAGGTATACTTATATATATATCTTCTGTGCCGCGTTTTTTATTTTCTTTTCATAATTCTACTACAGAAAGAAGAAAGGAAGAAATAAAACAATACAAACTTCCATGTACAGATTCGTTTCTTTGCTAATGCGCGGTAGGATGGTTAAATAAAGTTAACGCGCAGTTTTCCTTCCTACGTTAATTAAAGTGAACAGAATCGGTTTTACGGCACCGTTTCAGCGCAACGTTACCAATTGTCCATTGCCATAATTCTTCGGCCTGCCTTGCGCGCGCCGCGACAAACGCTGTGACGGCACGGGCACCGTGTAAACCGTTTACGACGGTAAGAGGTTTACGAAGCAGTATGTCGCTACACGAAACTACGCTTTACAGCAGTAAAACGGGATCCGATTTCTATATTCATGACTAGTATGGGGCGTATACCTTGGAACCGTAATGTTGCTTCTGCGGTATGCTTCGCGGTATCTTTGTCATTTAATCGAACGTCGCTCGTTTTAACTGCTATCCTTGTAATTGTTATAATTATATGGCAAATGCTTGTTTTCCGTTATATTAGTTGCAGAGAAGGCTAGTTAAAGGTAATAAAATTATTAGAGCGAGTACGATTGCCGAGTTTTCTCCTCTTTTACGAGGTTCGTGCATATGAAATGTAATTTCTTCGATGTGCAAACATCTATAGGAAAACTAGATGCTGGAAAATCCAAGCGAAACGATCTTGAATTTCTTTACTCGTAATTCCTATTTTTATTAAAAAGAATGTTCAACATCTCGGTTGTTATTTATACGATGTAATAGTTACATATATATACATATACATACAAATAATTTAATATCATATTAAAGTAATTTATACAATGTATTTTTGAATTTTATCAAGATCTTTCAGAGGCTAAAATAATAGGAAAGAATATAAATACCTATTCTAGAAAAAATGAAAAACATTCCTTCTTTCATTTACACAACTTCGTGATGTGCAAACTACGTAGAAAAAAAGCAACGAACAAAGGAATGTATATGTAAAACTGTAACGTTATGGCAAGTATTTGTAATAGGAACAACAAAAGTACGACAAGTAATGAAATTACTGAGTTATTAAGAAAAGTTACATATCATTTTTCAAGCAAACTACATACGGTTGACGATTCCTTTGAGGAAACACTTCACATGCATCGATCTAGTAGAAATCAGAGTGTTTCTCTACAATTTCTACATCCCCAACATTTTAATCAAATTACCCAGGCCATTTTCTTTCAAAAAATTACAACAAAATAGCTTGAACGCAAAGACACCAAAATATCAATATCCCAAATATTAGTCCAACAACTAAACGCAAATCCAAGAATTTGTGAAATTCGATACGCCTTCCCCGTTTTTCCATGAAAATATCGAGGCTCTAGCGCAGGTGCTCTTTATCGTAAATATTCTCGGAGCGTAGAAAGACGTCGAAATCTGCAAGCATAATTCGCGAGGTAGCAAACAGCGAGGTTCATGCACCACCGCTACCCATGCGGATGGGACGATGGTGTTTATCTAAGCTGAGTTTAAGCTGCTGGTCGGTCTCCACCTGCTCGTAATTGTCCTGATATTTGGCCTAGTTGCCGCTGTTCCTTCCTCCATCTGGAGCTTATTTATTAATTGACCCTAAACTACGGCGCAACCGGCTTGGTCGTTTTTGGCCCAGCGAGCACGGATGCTCATCGGTACGTGAACAACCCTGCCGCGGGTGTTAGAACTTGAATGGGGAGATAATGAGCGTGATAAAAGGGAGTACTCTCTAGGCATTAAAGTGTTAGAACGCTCTGATTCCACGATGGAACACAGATTTACGCCTTCGAATCCTTCTCCTTGTGATTTTTATTAGGTTAGCTGGCATTCGGAGATTTTTCTTCGCTGTCATAAATCATTGCTTTTCCGACAAGCCGAACATTAACGGAATTTACTACTATTACGTTATTTTCTATGATAAATAAACTGATAGATACCCTACACTGACAACCTATGTGGATAATAACATAGACAAATTATGAAACAAATGGAGTCGATCAGGTTCTTGATTTATTGCTCAACAATTTCTGTGTATAAGATATATGCCCTATAGCTCACAATTTATTTAAATAACAGAGGTGAAAAAATGAGTGTGATCCCAAGTTGGTAGTCAGAATCTCTGTATCCATTCGTAGTTGGGGTGTTTTTGCAGAGAACAGAGGATTCTCGACGGATTTTTGACTTTTCAATAATCGGGACCCGTGTGGGTATGCAAATTCGCCAATTGCGCCGAAACGGCAAGATGAAGCACGCTGTGCAAAGGTAAATCACGTGGGTCAGCTTCGATTGGATTTCTCTTGGTAAATTCCGTTGCCCGCGAACGTTGGCAATGAACATTGGAAAAAGGATCGACAACTTGTATCCCTCTGAAACGCGATTCGTCTCAAATGATTAGAAAAAAAAAAGAAAAATTAGCCTTTCAATCTTACACATCTTCTGTATTGCATTAATAATATGATATACATGAAGATGTTACTAATTAAATTTTTCATTTAACCGATTAATTTAATTTTCCATCGAACCAAGGAAATTTAATTTACACAATATCAATTTAGAATTCAAAGAACATGGTAGATTCGGCGGAATTTTCCACACTTTACATAGCCGCGAGTACGTGACAGCGAGTCTCAGAATAAAAATGTCCTGTAAGTTTCGATTTTATGAGTTTCCTTTCCTTTTCCCGTGAAAGATGTTAACACCGACTCGGTAAAGAGGACAACGGAAACAGTTACCGGGCTCGTGAAATACGCCAACCGCGGTCTCTACAATTATTCACCGGTTGTCTCGCTATCGATTTTTGTCCCTTATTTGTATATATTTCCAAGCAGTCTGTTATTCGTGAAATTTCTGCCACATTGCGCGTGATCGATGTTAATTAAATTCATTATTTCGCGGATCGTCTAAAAGCTCGACTGTTCGAAAACCTTGGACGTTGGAATACTCTTGGAAAAACGATCTTTCTTTCTTCGATGTGAATTTTTAAAGATTTCGAAGATTTGTATTACTCCGAGAAACTCGTTTCTTTCGTTCATAGCGTGTGACACGCAATTCCGTAACCGACGTAAGCAAATGCGGTAAACGAAACTGCAGTTGGCACTCTCGCCAGAAATTCAACGTCCGATCCATGTGTGCCAATAGCGAAATCCCCGGAGAAGCTTTGTGACATATGTAAACAGGCCACACAGCCAATGTGCTTTCCTCCTCTTAGTGGAATTCATTTACCTTTTAAAGTAAATTTCGTCACCTTCTTCGCAGATCCTCTCGACGTACACAGCTGCAATCGAATATCCTGCGCATCTTTGACGGATTAAAGACTTTATGCGATATTGCTTGATTCGTGTTCATGATGCGTTGAGCGTATTCACTGCTACTAAAAATATACACTGGCTCGCGAAAGTATTTAAACACATACTTTAGAAAACTTTTATGTATAGTATAATTCTCTGTCGTATGTGAAACATTTAGAAATCGTGTTCTTACTATTGGGTTGGCAATTAAGTGATTTATCACCTAATGACAAAATTCGCAATCACTTAGTTACCAACCCAATAGCACTATAATTAGATATGAGTGTTATGATCATATTGATAAGATTTGTGATCGATCGAAAAATTTATATAAAAGTTATAAAATATTTCCTGCGAGTATCTATTTAATCAAAATGTAATATACAGCGTAAATAATCGTCTTGAAAATATAATCAATTTTAAAGATGGTTCCATTGAATATCGAGGTTTATTAATCTAATAGGTAACTGAATATTTAAATGTTTTTGCGATTTCTGTGAATTATATATCCGCGCTAATTATTGCACTCTACAAATACATATATATATTCTTTTATTGGATATTTGAATGGATTCACATCTACTATCAAAGATAAAAGATATTTACGTGAAGGAACAAATCTGAACACCAGTCGTCGTTTCTATCTCTCGTATTTTAAATCTAAAGTATTACTCTGTAATATTATTATCTTTAGAAGTTGTACCGTACGATTTACAATTCATTGTTGTAAAGAAACATTGTATACAGAAAGTAGAATAAAGAGATCGTTTTATTCATATAATTACGCATGCAGTAGAACATAAAAATGTAACTATTAAATTAAAATGAAAAGTCCACTTAAGAGTAAAAGTACGAAATGTACTTTGGGATAAAAATGAAAATTCCATTTAACGCATGGAATGGAAAATCCTCTTAAAAACAAAAATACAAAATCCACTTGAGGGTTAAGATTGAAAATCCACTTACGAGCGAAAAAATAGAACGTTCACCTAAGGGTTAAACACCCTTTACATTATTCCCCTGTCTCTTTGTATTTACTATATAAATCGTCCCGTTTTAAAACCAACAGAAAACCTCTGCGTTGAAATTATCACAATAAACCGCTCTCCTACGTTATCGTTTCCACTATACCTACGCTTAGCGATATTTATAACCAGCCGTTCCTTTATCTTATCACGAGTATTTTATCCTATGCGAGCCAGAAATTACTTGACCCTATTAGATTTTCATGCAGGTACAGTTTGATGAGTGGATCGATGTGTCGAGACGGTCTCCACGTCGATAGGTCAACCTTTTCCGTGAACCATTCATTGTCTCGCGGTTTGGAGTAGTGGTTCAAAGGATTCCTCTAATGGAATTTGTCTTACGTTGAAATCGGCTGCGCGTCACACGTCACCGTGATCGTCGCGCGTTATCCTACACGCATAGTCGATATCGATAATCGTATCGTCAGGCCAGACACGTACGTGCTGGACGAACAGAGAAACAGAATGAAAGAGAGTTAGCGGGGATGGGATTCCCTGTTTAATCGATTTTCGAGGGGGAGGGGCGCCGATTTCGGGGCGGAATCGTCCAACCGAAAGACGAACCGAGCGTCGGCCAATTTCCACCAAGCGGATGCTACGTGTCGACGTATCGAGCCCGTACGCTGTGAAATTTCCCAGCTAACTGTAAGTGGGCTTAACGTTCCGCGAGGATTGCGCGGATCGTGAATCAACACCTCGTGAAAATTGCGTTTGCGAACGAGAAAAAAAAAGAACAGGAAAAACAAAAGAGAGAATGACGAAACAACGATGATATAACACCGTCGGCGCAGGCAGGTTCGATCACTTAACGAGTTCCGAGGAGCTATGAATTTTATTTGAAAATTTCGTATGTATCTTATAGGCGGAGTAATTGGTATTAAATATTAACCTTTGGACAGTTATGCGGTCCTTTTGCACCGAATATCGTTGTAACGATTAACTGGGTATCTTAAATTTCGGTTTTATTAATTTGTATCCTTTGACTACGGTTTTATAATTTTTGTTCCACTTTTAAGTTACGATCGAAGGATTTGTAGTAACAGAAAACAGCTGCAATATTTAAATTGTATTTATTGGGAAAGCACAAGTTTCATATTCCAAGGAGCAAAGGTTTATTATTACGAGTACTTTGTGGCACTTTGTTAGTTGGTTTGTGTTGAGTTACTCAAATTGCACTAGAAGATAGACTGTACCGAAAATGGAATAAATGTACATGGCGAATATTTTCTATTTCAATGCAAACAACCCTAAATGTCCTGAATGCTAATCTATGTTTTTTAATCGTCGAAAAATATAAAATACAAGGTTTAAAGAAAATGACTTTGGATTTAAAAGGATTAGCGCAAACAATCGCACTACGTAGACTGGCGCTTAAAAATATTTTCCGAAAAAATAATGAAATAAATATAGAACAATATTTACCTATATGTACTATATTTGAGATCCTTTTAATCCGCCTTCCACGCCGTTGAATGTTCCTTATGGGATGATCGATCTTGAAGGGTTAAGGATCGTTTTTAGGAACAAAGTTGAGTCAGATAAAAAGCACATAAAAAATGATAGGAATATCTTTTGGCACGATCGAGAGAGTATATGGATGAAATAGCGCTGGTAGGAGGGTGTGACATGATTCATTCTCGGTATCAATCAAGGCTGACGCGCATACAAACACGCATAACTCCTCCGACTATGTCGTTTCTTCTCAGACCTCATTGTAAAAGAGTGCAATCCTTCAAGAATGCACGACACGTTGGTCCCTTAGGATTACTATTACCGTCCTGAAAACAAGAATTTTCTCAAGAACCTTTTCGATAATATTTCCACCTACACGTATCAATAATATATTCGTATCGTTGAACATAGAATGTTTATTCCTTTCTTCTTTTTCACCGAGTAGGTAGTTCCTCAAATAGATATTACTTTTTATTGAAATTTCCTTCGACTGCAATTCTTGTTTTCCTCCTTTCTTACAAGGAGCTATTCCACATGAATCGATGTTCCCATAATTGATCGTTCCGTCAATCAACGACAATCGAATTTTTATTGCGTCTTGTCAAGTATTATATTTTATAGGAATTCCTTGCAACCTCTGTTCTTATTGTACAATATTTCCTATAAGAGACTACCCTTGAAATTTCCATTAATCGATACTTCGATAATTGATCGTTCCGGCAGTTGATAGTCTAGAAATCGAGATTCTACTGTATTTTCTCAAGTATGTATTAAACGTAATTAACAAGAGGACAGGTTAGAGGATCGTGTTGGTGGAACTTTTCGATAGTGGCGCGCGGTGAGCGAAGTAATGAGCCGAAGTGCAGAAAAATATTTATCCTGCATACGTAGCGATAACAAAGAGTAACAGGCTACGATGAATAATGCATATTCGATGGAACATCGCGCGTCATAACCGTTGCCGGGACTAGCTAGCTCGTTTCGTCTTTTAACGCTGCATTATCCAGCGTACGCGAGCCCTTTTGTGTTGCGGTCCGAACGGTTGCTCGGTACCAAGAGCGTATTTTATGAGGCTACGTTTGTGGATGGCCTCGTAAAATATCGACTCGTCTTTAAACCGATCGAATATCTCGGTTCGATTAGATTGCATCGAACGCAACGTCGTACACCCCCGCCTTCTGCAGATATTAACATTTTACTATCGTTTCGCCCCTTTAGCGCTGACGACGGTTTTGCGAAACGTTCATCTACGTGCGATACATTTCTACCGATGACATATTCGTTTATCGATTGTTTCTCGTTTCGAAGTTTTCGATCGTGCGACACAACACATGGAATCGGAAGGAAATTACGTTGTTGCGACAGGGGAGAGGGGAGAGGATAAGTGTGGAAAATTCGCTTCTCTGACGCGTTTGTTGGTCGAAGAACAGGAGATCGACGAGATTGGCATGGACGAATCGATATCGAGGCACGTGTCGATCGTGTGTGATAAAACTCGAAACTCAGACTCGTTCGATGGCTGATTAACCCCTTCGGATCTTGTGACCTCGTTTCGTTTCACACGTTTACGACGTACAATGTTTGAGAGCAGCTGTCTGGCTGAGTAAAGACCGTAATTTTTAGTATTTTCTATTCGATTACTTGATTCTCAATCCCCATAAGTTTCTATATTTTGACGAATCTTTAATTTATAATATTACTATATATACTTAGAATACTACATTATATAATATTATTTATCTATGAAAATTATACAAACACAGAAATGGACACACAGAAGTGCAGAAGACACTCTCTACTGTTTTAAAGAGTATACTGTTTAACGATCAATGTATCTTCTAGTAAAAAGCGATACTTGCAGTGAATTTTGTTGTATGTACCACGGATCTTGTAGAGGAAGAAACGCATTTAAGTTTCCCAGACGATATCGGTCTGCATAATGTACGACGATTGTTTCGTAATTAAACGGTCGTTTTACGATACCGCGAAACGTTCAGAACGAGAAACGTAGCAGAGATGAGAGCGATGTTGCGAGTAATTAATATATTTCAGACGCTGACTGGTCTACGTGCCGACAAATTCCTTTACGCGTGTAGAACTATACGCGCTAAAGCTAATCTGATTATAGACGCTAGCGATGTCACTATCGATAATGCGATAACACTTGACAAAAGTTAATTCAAGATGCATAAAATTTTCTTTTCTAATGCTTTTAATCGATCCAAGAATGCACTTACTCGAATGCAATCGATCGTGTCCACGTGTATGTCGTTTGAAACGTTCTCACACGAGGACCATCCGGTCCGTTATCGATAGTTCGCCGATCATAAATTCCGGACGACGAGAATGCAGTGGGAACAGGCACTCGAAGCTGTCCACAGCTTTCCCTTTCCCTCTGCCGTTATAGCAAAAACGGATCGTATAGGCGGAAAAAATGTGTCCAAAGGCACTCGATGGCGGATATGGATGGTTCGGGCTTCTTTCGTCCCTGTTTCTTCGACGTTCTTTGACAGTTTCCGCAAAAATGATAGGGAAAATAATATGAGATCCTTTCTTCCAACAGGCGTTTGATTTCACGTGGCAAAGATCGTGGAAACTTGAAGATTATATCATCTTACGCATTGTACGCGCTCTGACGAGAATTAGTAACTTTGAAGCTAGAAATTTTTAATACAGACGTATTATATTATATCGTTCCTTTTATGTAATATACATTATACTTAAGAGTATACCCACAAGGTGATACGATCAAAATAAATGGATAAGCATAGCTACGTTTCAATCTTGGTAAAAGTCAAGATTGATTTTGTTAAAAGCATCCGCACGTTTTCAGTCACCGTGAAAGTACTATATCTGAAACCTGTCATTTTGACAGATTTGCTAGTTTTGCTGTTCACTGAATAACGAGCTGTTCTTGCAATGGCAATGTTATTTACGACAGGAATAATATCTAGGAATAATCTGTTTAATAAATAATTTAGCTAAATATGTACGCTCGAGTCCGATACCAGAAACGTTCGTCATTCAGCATTGAAACATCTCCTCTGAACATCCGAATTCGTAATCTGATCGTTCCTTGAAACACGGTACATACCTATTACATCGAGGACATTCTAAGCAATTTTAACTACACTTAATAATTTTCACCAACCAGGTCCTCCCAAGTTCAATATTGGAAACGTTCACTATCGATCGATAATAATTCGTCGAAGACAACTGGCCACCGCGAAATGGCCAACTTCCGAAAAGAAGCCAGAAGTTTCCCTCGGATGTTGGACGTTTCATTATTTCATATGACACAAGGACGACACAGGATGAAATCTAGCGCGCAGTTTGCCATGCCGGAAGTAAGAGGAGGGTTGAAATTGCGCTGCACTTCGGACCGTTCTTCTTAATGCCTCGATAGAGAGAAAGTTTAGCGTCTCTCGGGCTCTTTTTCTCGCAGGCTTAGTACCAGGTTGATGACGGAAGAAATCGGATGGAAGAAAGACGACTAGGAAACATCGGTGGCACTGGTAACAAAGAGTAATAATTATAAAAGGGAACAGCAGAAGCAGTCAAGTAAACGTGAATACGAGAAACAAGGACCAAGCTGCTTCAACTGTGGAAAAGATGGCTATCTAAAGAAGGATTGCTTTAGATGCTTTATATGCAAAAGGAAAGGCCACACCAGTAAAAATTGTTTTAAAAATAATAAAAGAAGCAACAGTAGAGACAACCAGGAACCCAGAAATTAAAATCGAGATCACAGCGGAATTGGTCTATTAGGAAATACCTCAGTGATACAAGCGGCAAATCCTGATGTTTGGATAATCGACTCAGGAGCTACGGATTACATGACAGGACGGCGGGAATGGTTCAGTGTTTTCGAAGAATTCGACAACACGGTGAAGATAAAGATAGGCGATGGTACTTTCATGGATGCGTGCGGCAAAGGAAAAATCAAAGTAGAGAGTTTTGTGGACGGCAAATGGGTAACATGTACGCCCGTATTAGGTGAACGGGCATAGCCCGTATTAGGTTAGCTACTTGAAAATAATAGAAGAGACAAGAAAGGGAGTGAGAGAGAGAGGATCTTGAAGTTTCCCGATATCGTTCCCGAGGACAGAAAGCCGCTGGGCGTTACCCATTGCCTGTAACTTTTCCTTGTCTTTATCGATAAACAATGTTTACCGATAACTCAACTCTTTTGCTCTCCTATTCCATCGGATTTCTTTTCTGGTTTCTTGCGTCCCTCTTTCCTCTTTCTCCTCGTTTTTTTTCGTTTTTCGTTCGGTTTTCACAGCGCTTGTCACAGCTACGCTTTAATCACCAGGATTCGATTAAACGTTGCGTTAATTCGATGAAACGTTCCACGGACTTTTTAATTAATAGTTCTGCAATTTATGTGATGTCCGATACCTGTCTCTCTAACCTGTATCCCTTTTTTACAAGTCACTGAATGGCTTTGGTAATATCTAAGTATAGATGGGATTAACGACGTGTGTTCTGCGAGCTGCGCTCTTTATACCGTACGGGCGTCGCTCTCCAACCAGGTTGTTCTCTCGCTTTTGTTCGCCGTTTGCATTCGATGCAGATACGAGCTATTGATTTTAAACATTAACGTGCAGGATTATCTTGGCGTTTCGTTTGATGCTTAATACATTTTCGACGTATAATTATTTTTCAATACTGTGAAAGAGGTCTCTTGCTATACGGAATATTCTATTTAATTTTATCATTTGAAATATCATCGATATAATTAAAATTTTATAACAATATTCTGTACGAAAGTTAAGAGAAAATTTTGTTTATACAATTTTTGGAGATTTCGAAGAATTTACTTGTTATTGTATATCATCGACGTGACTATTGTGTTAAATAAAATACGATGTTCATTCTATTTAAGAAAGCAAAACTGATCTTTCTATCTGGTTAACATTTTCTAACAAAATATTATTACCCTACACTATTCCCCACAACACTATATGGTTCGTTATATGAAAACATAGATAACTTTCAAACGAAAACATGATTCTTGTTAATTTGCTTTTTTATTTAAATATAAAGATCAGTTTCACCTTTGCTCCGTGTAATCTTTAAGGGGACATTTTTAGAAAATTTGAATTATAACGAAAGACATTCTCAGGCGATAAAGTTAAGTAAAACACCCTGTATGAACGGGTAGAAATATAATTTGAAAGACCGTGTAGTTTAATGTTCTTTTCTTCTGAAACAAGTGAATCGATTTAAAAGAATATTGGTTACGGTGCATTCGATGAAACTCCTAGGAAGCAGTTAAGAGGCCAAAAGAAAGTCTTGGTTCGTTCGAGCAGCAATTTTACAAACTTCGTATTTCCTCTTCTTCTGTGGATGATTACGATCGCGGCCGTTAAGGAAACAATAACGAAATACCTGAATCGGAGAAAGAAGAATTGGTTGAAAAGATGTCACGATGTCGGTGCTAATTATTAGCTTAATCGACTATTTCCAGCGGTCCAATTTACGTAGCGTTGTATCCATCGCATCGATGCAATCACTACATCACTATCAAATCCGGTATCGCGGGAAAAACAAAATTGGCAGAGGCGAATTTTCGCGGTAATTGGCTATGACCGAACTCACCCCTTTCATCCTTTCCTATCCTGGCCATTCCGCTCACTTTGTTTTCTCTCTCTCTCTCTCTTTCTCTCTGTTCTATATTATTTAAACGTAATTTATAGAGTGCGTCGCTGCAAACGCTTCCAGGAAACGCCGACTAATTATGGGTTTCAAGCAATTCAAGTTTCAAGTAAACAATTTCCTGCTTCGAACTTTGTGTATAGCAATTCCTTTTTAGTATTATACAGATAGAATCTATGAATAAATCAAGAGGTGTATCAATCTACGAATAAATTGGAAAAAATTCGTGTGGAAAGAAAATTGCGCCACTGAACGATCTTGAAACGATTAACAGAGTTGTTTAAGAAAACAACTTTAAAGGATATGTTAATTGTACATTGATAAATTGTTAAATAATAAAACGATAAATGTATTTGTCTGCGGTAAATAAAAAAATATCTTTTTATTATTAATAATTAGTAAGAAACAATTACTTATTCTTACAAATTAAAAGAAGCCTAAGCTGATTACTCCCAAATTGATTAAAAAATTCCAAAGGAAATAACCTACCCTATTGTTCGAACAAAAGACAACGTTCTAATCTCCAACTAAACTATTTCTCTATTTTTCGTGTTAAAGTAACAACAGCAGCTGCATTGTACGCTATCTAATCGCTTTCAATTGTTGACTCACACGTCAGTGGAGCGCAGTGATACAATTGAAGAAGAAGAAAGCGGACAGAGACGTTGAATTTTCATGATAGTAGTCCGTTATGCAGTAAGCGGAAGAAAAAGAACAGTTTTCTCTTTTGCTGGGAAAGTTTCTCCGTGGCAAGTGACAGAGAAGATTCGCGAGATTCCACATGGGACCGTGTGGAATTCGCATTTTAATCGAACGGCGAGGTTTGAAACCCGAAAAGCCGATGCTCCCGTTGGTCGGTTAATCGCGACCGTTTTAAACTTTGCCAGTCTTCTTCCGCAGATTAATCTGACCACGAGGGATGGTGGATGAGAAATGCGAAAAGCTCGAGCCGGTAGTTTGATCAGTTGAGGAGAAAAATCTTCGGAAATTAAAGAGCTATGGTATTAGAGATTCTATTGATATTTCTCGAGATCTACAACGACATTCGTAGTTTCCTTTTGCTACTTGGATATGAGTGAAGTGGTTAATCGAAACCATAATACTTGGCAAGTTGATTGGTGTTTTTGATCGTTTGAGAATAAACACGAGCTAATCATTATTTAATCGGTTGGGAAGAAAAATAGTCTAAAGCGAAGGGATTTATTGTATGATATTTTTGTTTACAGATGTGTGCTATTTAGAATTCTCTAAACACAACGAATCTTCGTTCTTTTGAAAAATTTTCATAAATCTATTTGTGAGAAAGATTTTTGTAATTTTTGATGATTATACGAAACGCTAAATTGATGATCAACGAAAGTCTTAACTGTCAACTTTGCTCGTTACTTAATTTGTTAATCAAAGCGGAGACACTTGTGTTTTAGAATGTTCGATAATAAACGAGAGAGATTAATTGTTATTGCGATTTAACCACCGTCACATGGTTACAATCGAAGCCCTGAAGGATTTTATTTGTTCTGCATATAATAGCCGCGATGGAAAATACAATTTCGTTGGACGATCGCGTATACTATCTGCACGTAGCGTTTGTAAATTGTCATATGTGATAATTTATTTTAAGAGCTGTCTGTATATGTATATATACGTATAGTCGCTTTCCAATATGAATCTGTTGTTGCTCTTTTAATTCCTATGAAAAATTTGAAAATCACGATCGAAAGAAAAACTTGCAACAAAATTCCATTTATCCGAATTTCATCTATTGGCGCGAAATTCGAATTAGTGTTCTATCGGTTTTTGTCGATTAGTGGCTCTTAGAATACCTGTGCTCGTTTATGGCATAAAATAGTGTAAAAATGGCATATAATTGGTACATTAGGAATACTTGAAATAAATCGATTTACACGAATTTTGTGACAGATTTAAAGTGACAGAAATTAAATTAGAAAACATATTTGATGTTTTCCTCTTCTCCGAAGGGGAGATGTAACACAAATAGCGAACGAAGTGCGTACTACGTACGAGGAAAGTGGTTTTCATGAAAGAACCAAAGAATTCCCTTACAAAATCCTCTAACTGGAAAAAATTTCATTCTTTCGACAACTTTTAAAGATATCTCGAAAACTTTTCAAGATATCTCGACAACTGTATCCGTGAGGAAGCAAAAAAGATTTCGAAAGAATGTTCTTTGTAGAACGATAAGAAAGTAATAGAACAAAACGACAAATATTATATTAAAATGTACTTTCCATAATACAAGATTGGAAACTATTTAAAAATTGGTACAAACTTATCAAACAATCCGATAAATAAAAAAAAATCTAATCAAAAATTCTAAACCATTATCTGTCGTTGAAACTTGAAGTCTCAACATTTCGCGAACCATCGTACCATAAAGTTTCGCAACCAATTAAAAATCTACGCGATCCTGGTGATGCGAATTCGCGCGGCATCACCATCGGCGAATGTACGCAACTAATTACAAACAGAGACGGTACGAGAAATAGAGGACGAGATGGATCGCGGATAAAACTGAAAAGTAACTGAAGGAGGGTGACGCGAGTGGGAAACTGGAGCGCGAGGTCCTCGAAAACACAGTTGATACGGGGTAGAGTCTCGGTTGGTCGCATAGGAGGGAGACAGCATCGTGGTTGGCGTTTCGTGGTTGACTCGATGCAAATGCCGATCGGGTTTACATACGTGTAAACTTGCCAGCAACGTGCGTAGATCTCCGGCCAACACGGTCCCGGCCCTCGGTAATTTTGATTACAAGTTGCAACGTGAACGAGGTCGTGGCACGGCACGAGCGGAATTTGTAAAGGGCACTGGCGTGTAATAGCCACTCGAAATCCACGCCGGCGTTAACGTTTGCGCCGTAGCTGAACACGAAACGTTCGAAGGACACAGCAACGGACAATAATCCATTTGATATCGCGATTCCGTTATTCGCGACACGATCTTGCGGCCCAAGCTCTCGTCATCTATCTGACCTGCGAATCTTTAGTTCCGTAGTTGTTGCATCATCTTTTGTTAGTTTGATTGGATGGAGCGTACGTGGTGGTTCGTGTAATTGTTCTTAGGAAATTTTAGGATGGCGATACCGTTGTTTGCGGCACGATCTTCCGGACCTCGTTCTCGTCATCTATCGGACCTGCGAATCTTTAGTTTCACAGTCGTTGATCTTTCGGAATTATATTTAAGACCGCGGTGCATATGATGCGAATGATTTTGTTGCAAACGCTTCGGGAGATTTCGGTGGTTAAATTAATCTTTTTATAAATGGAATATTATTTTTTTTATTTAAAATATGTTAGTATCTGTTAAGGTAAATTGCAGGAGATGTTACACTATATTGTGTCGTTTTACAGTTAACGATATACGTTTCGCAGTTAAGATGGTTAAGGCTCGTATCTGGACCAAACATCTGAGACCATTCGTTGTAGCTGCATCTCTCTTAACTCTAGACGAGTACAAAAGCAAAACCTTTACCGAGAGACTCTTCTTCCAGTTCCATGTTCCTTACGCCCATTTTCATGACGCATACACATGCAATATGTAAACTATATTTGCACTATGTAAACTATATTGTAAAGAATATTCAATATTCAAGCAAGAATATATTGTTGCAAACGAAGTCTTAATTAAATACATTAGGAAATGTAAATGAACGTCATTATTTTATAGTTTCCGAAAATCTTGCTGGTCTCTTAGTAACTTCCATTTCAAGGTAACTTCTTCACGAAAGTGGAATTGTTCCAGTAGGGACATACTTACGTAGCGATGTCTCACTGTATTAAATTAGACCAAACTTATGAGTCGGCCGTTAATGTCGGAGCATTGTTCGCGAACGTTTAGTTGTTTTCGTGCAGTCGCTAGTATTCTGTATTAATCTCTTTCCCCTTCATCCATAATTCTCCATTATCCATGGAATTTTCTTCCTTATCATATTATCAAAGTGAGTTTCTTCAAAATTGTTCATCCTCGATCAAGCCAAATCGTGCATATACATAAACATAATTAGTGCTAACAGAGACTCGTAGTTCGTGAGGCTATGCATCGATGCTTCGGTTTCGTTGCACAGACGATGGTAATTGTACATTCGGTTGAAGCGTTGTTGAGACGTTTGCGGGCAAGCGACGAGCGTTGTACAATACAGTGAGACGGTTTACAACGTCGCGAAACGTCGTCACAGCGGCCAAAATTTGCTCCAAGAAATTCAGAATGGTCGGAGTAGGTTTGCGCTGGGTTCAACATTGTCGCAAGGACAGAGTTTCTCTATAAATCTTGAACGAGGATCGCGGTTATCTTGCAACGCTGTTGCAAAGCTCGTAATTGGTCCATGAGGTAATATTCCTAAGATCGTCGTATACTTCTCTATCGCGATTTTCATCGCCGCCGGTTCGTTGTTAATCTTGGCCGAAAATTCGCAGCTCGTATTGGCCGATAGCGATTGCTCGTTCACGGTTATTAAAACGATCGTCCGAGCGATAGAAGCGTGTAAATGATCGCAGCGTATAACGTCCACGGTGTTTGAGCATAAAGCGACCTCGTTTATCGACGTTTATTCACTCGTCACATGGGTGGCTTCGGATTGCAGATAGAAACGCTCGCTACTCCGCGTGATCGTTGCTTTGAACCAAAAGCATTTACAGTCTGACGGAGAAGGCGAGAAGTTGAGAGAAAAGAAAGAGAGATGTTTTTTGGTTCTTGCTTTCACTGTGCTAGTTGACGTATACTCGAGATTCGGAATGAATCCTATTGATCGATCAAATATCTCGGATATTCAAGTCGATAAGAAGATACAACAACGACTTTTTCTTTTATACTCTTGTGCCTTGGTAGCTCTTAATTCTCATTAGCAGAATGCAGTGAAACGGACCAAGCATTATTCAAACAGCATAAAAGTAAAGTTGGATTTAATCGATGACGCGAGTTCTTAATTGAGAAGCTATATTGACCCATTTCAAAATTATAAGGCAGAGGAAAGCGATGAGGTTATAAACATTGGGATCTGTACCAACTTTTTGCAAAAAAGGAGCTGATGGAAGTAAATCATTCGTTTCTTTAGAATTGAACGTTGATCTTGAACTTGAATAACGAAGTTGCGAAACTTATGAGAAGAATAAGTTCCGTATTCTAATAGAAAATATATTATTTAGATAATATTGCAAAACGTTCAGAACGTTCGAGTTCTACTGTATTGAGGTGGTAGGACATGTTGGCTGTTATTAAAGTACTTCGGTGTCTAATTTCAACAATGTTTATTTTGATGTCGTTTTATATCGTAACGTGACGTACGTCGAGCTCAAGCGATGACCATACAGAATTAATACAAACTCGATGCGGACTTGACACAGACTTGATACAGAATCGATGCAGACTCGATACAAACTAACAGTGACTATCTGTCCAACTCACTAACCATGCGACTACCAGCGACTACCGTGAACCACTATCATCGACTATCAAACGACTATGAACGACTATAAACGACTATAAACGACTATGAATGACTATGAACGACTATGAACGACTATAAAGCGACTATAAAGCGACTATAAAACGACTATAAAAGACTATAAAAGACTATAAAAGACTATAAAACGACTATAAAACGACTATAAAAGACTATAAAACGACTATAAAACGACTATAAACGACTATCAAACGACTATCAAACGACTATCAAACGACTATGAATGACTATGAATGACTATGAATGACTATGAACGACTATGGACGACTATGAACGACTATGAACGACTATGAACGACTATGAACGACTGTGAACGACTATGAACGACTATAAAACGACTGTGAACGATTATGAACGATTATGAACGACTTTAAACGACTATCTCGAGGTTCTCCTCGTTTTCCCTTTTTATAGGGTGTCGAGGTCTTCGGAAGAGACAGTTTCCTTCCGAGGCGGGGATGGAAAAACCCGTAGGCAATAAAACAATAAACTTTCTCCTCGAAAGCTCATGAGTTTTTTAGTAAGTCACAGGATTTATTCTTTTACGACGTCCTGTACTCGGACGTCGTTTAGCGGGCCATGTGGCCAACACATGTGCTTCAAACCTGAAACTTTCTCTGCCGCCATGGGCTGCTATAGTATTATAACGACGATCACATCGGACAAATGTTCAATTTCGCGAATCTCTGTGCCTACAAACGATGCTTTTCTCGGTTCGATTGCCAATTTCCTGCATCCTCGTTCTTTGTTCGTTTCGAAGTTCAAGTGTTTTCCGAATTGCGATTCGCACGTCGGATGTGATTCGAAGTAGCGTTTCCCTATAAATTCCGACACGAACTCGGCGCGAATTTACAAGCGTTTGTAATTATCAAGCGCAACGTTCCGATTTCCAATATCAGCTCGCCGTGTAGCCATTCATTGCGAGGTGAATTAGTGGCTCGAATAAGAGTCGAGTTGGCGATTACGCAGGCAAAGTTGGGACGAGTTTGCAGATCGCGTTATCGATGAGAACGTTTCGATTCCCCGTGCTAATTAATTTCGAAGCGGAAATTAACGGACAAGAAATTCATCCATTGTTATTGGATTCCACAAAACCACCATCTTTCCTTCTTATTCTTCTTTTAATTAACGAGGAAGTCGTGCGATTCTGGCGAAAGAAACTACAACCGGATGCTAATTAATTATACGTGAAAACAATCGTGAATCTTCATCATTTTGCCATAAAAATTGTTATACTCTATTCCATATTACCAGGAAACAATTTTCCTAATGCTAAAACATTAGAATTCCAAATCTTCGAATGCTATTTACCAAATCAGAAGTTGTTTAATATATTATACTTATAGACAGTTTGGCAATAGAATCCAAACAATCGCTGATATCCGGCGAGTCTACAACAAACATTGGACGGTCGATGATTTATTAAAGATTCATCGCAAGGAACTGGTGGACGAAGATCCACCAGGGGCAAGGTTGCTGATGCATTAATTAGAAGCAATTTAACCATTACACCAGCGATTAAGCAAACTATCGAGCGGCGTCAAAAGCAGCTGTTATGGTGACCGACATCACTCGAGGCTAGGTGGGCCGGATGCAAATTCCTTAATCGTTTTCGGTAAGTTTGCAGACACGAAGGGACGCTCAAACCTCTCTCGACACGCTTCTACAACCGTGAAATCGCGTTCCTACTACTTTTCCTATTCTCTTCTTCAATTTATCCAGCGAGCCGATTTCGTGGGGCGGCCTCGTTACATCGAGCCTGTCGGCGTTGAGTGATTAATTCTCGGCCAGTTAACAAACTTCGTTCGAAGTTGATGACGCAATTACCGGAAGTTAGGTATTCTCTTAGATAAACCGTCGGATGTGCAACAATTCATTTTCACTCTTCGTTTCTTATATACGTAGTGTCGCAGACGAATCGACGAAGGAAGTCCGTTTTACTTTGACACAGGGTATCGATAAGATTTCGCCTTTGTATCAGAGTGAGAAGTATGAAATGTCGAGTGAGAAAGGTTGGTCGTCTGACTGATGTCAGTACGTTTCTAGCGTAAAATGAAGTTATTTGTAACTTGAAAAATACGCCTCGAACGATATCTTCGTGTTTGTCTCGTCGTTTCGACGTCTACAAACAACCTTCTAAATTAATATTCTCTGATATAATCCGTATATTTTGTGGTATACTATCGAGAAATAAAATCACCAGGCGTTTGAAAATCCGTGAAAAAGATCGACGTTGCTTTCTCTGTTCTTCAGATGAGAGAAAGAAACTTTTTTTTATCAAAAAAACATCGTCCCGACATAGAGGTCTTCAAGTTGGAGATCCCATCTAGATGAATTCGACAGCTGGAAGACACAAGTTGTGCAAGTTCTTCAAGCAATCTGGAAACTCGATCTTTAATTCAACGTTCTTTCTCGAAGAAGCAAACAACGCGTAAATAATTGATACGCCGTCCGGTTCGTCCCGTTCTTCAGGAACGACGATGGAGTTTGCACGAGACCACGTCGGGACGACGAGTTATACGACGCGACGCGCACGCAATGATTAATGCAAATGGCCAGAAGTACTCAGTGTCGTCGTTCGAGAACGACACGTCCTTGGAATCGATTCTTGCGTTCAACGAGCCTCGGATAACGACCCCCGTCAAGTTTCTCGGTGTCTTCAACGCGAACCTTCCTCTTAGAAATCGCTAGTGGCGTGAAACTTGCGTGATTAAATCGCCTTTAACGCGCAGGCGACTCGGTCATCTTCGAGGATATGACACGGTTTGAATTTCGAGTACGTTGACCAAGACTGTGAGCAAGTTACAAGTCCACGAGCGACGACAACCGCTTGGTCAAGAGCGTTCAATAGCTTTTTGCATTGAACGGGAAAATTCGAATATCGCGATGCATCGGTTGGCACCTGGTTCAAAGCAGAGCTTAAACTTGGTCTCGACTAGGCTGTAACAGGTCTTTTACCGGGGATTTTGTGGCACGACGAGCATACAATGGGAACCTTTTGAATCACGTATTCGACGCGATCATCGCGAAACGGTAATTTTCGATGGTTTGATCTCTCCTTCTCTTCGCGATATCTCCACACGCGTTGATTGAGATCGTTCTCTCTTTCCCTTTCTTTTCTCTCTTTTCCATCGTTCTTTTGAATAGCAAACGTTTTCGATTCCACGTTGCTATCAAAGATCGTATGTCGCTCGAACACGACCCCGTCCCTCCTCTCTTCCCTTTTTTCTCTCTTTTTTTTTTCTTTTCATCGAACTTCAAAGCGAGTCCCCCCGTTCACGCGTCGTTGTAACTTTGTTTCCTGCCAGCGAGATTTTTGCGACGCTTGCTCCGCGCCACTGGAAATCTGGATAACCCAATACGCGTGAAATGGAGCCGGTAGAACCGGTGTTCGACCGTGTTCACGATATCCGAATCGGTGTGAGCGTCGCGACAAATCCATCAATGCTGAAATAGTGCGGTTACGCTGAAAAAAAGATGCTTCCTTTGGACAAGGCATATGCATGACTTTTTATTCTGTTTTGGATGATATGAAAACACGGGTTCGCTTCTAGTCGATAGTAAGGCTTGATTAATAAACGATGTATCGTTTTCCAAACAATTTATCGTGTGATATGCGAATTCACAACGTGGAAAACCGTTAAAACATTGTGAAGCATCCTGCAATTTCGTTTCTCGTTTATTTTCGCTTTGTAGAATGAATATTCCAGTCCGTTATTGGCTTCTCTGTGGATTTCAAAAACGTATTTTCTGTCGCCCGTTATGCTTGGAAATACAGAATGATATATTATTGAGTAAAGAATTCCAGCTTTTTATAACTTGTTCAATCACTTTTCATCAACGAAAAGTAATAGAACTCGTTAAATCAGAGCTTCATATTTATTTAATAACACCAACGTACGAATTTATATGATGCAATTAATGGGCCGCGACAGATGGGAAGAAGTTACTCGTTAAGTGAAAACAGACACCGGCGCAGTAGTAAGACATCGCGCGAAAGCAAAAACAGACGCCAGAAATTATATCGAGATTCTGCTTAAGTCCCACTTCCTTAGCTGAGTTTATAAAATAGTAATATAATTATAAATAATTATATTCGCGTTAATGGTTATTCGTGTATTCGTTACATTTTTCAGCTGGAGATTTTATCTCGATCGAAACGTGTAACGTTGAGAGAGAAGGTTAAATTTCGCTAGAAAAGTCAAAATTAAAATGCAAACTATATTCGAGAATTCAGTTGCGAAGGGATCGTAATTGTACTTCTTACGCGAATGCATGAAAATAACGATACAAGCGGAAGCTTTTACTCGCCGAGCTTTGTTCTTCGTTCCTTCAATTATCGCCCTTCTTAGTTCTCCTTTGTTCCTTGTACATTCGAGTAGGGCCACTCAGACTCGAGATATTTAATTTCCGTTTCTCACAGATGGAAACATTGACGGATAATAATCTCGCGAAAATGGATATAACCTGTACAAGCTGGTATTTACCTCTCAAACGTGAAATCGGTAACAAGCGGAAAGAAACGAAAGCTCGCCGGAGCTTAGCCACGGATTACGAACATCTGCTACGCGTTTACTCAACCTTTTCCACGCGACAGACACCCATTTTTCTAGCTACCGTATTTTCCCTTCTTCCTGAACACTTTGCCCTAATTAATTAATTCGAGGAAGGCAACGCTGCTTATTTACGCGTTGTAATTAACGCAAGCGTCGTAACAACCTAAAACCCACAGCCGTCCTCGTAAAAAGCTCGACGCACAGTCTCGCTTATTTAATTAATATCTTTTCATTAAACGCGTCACGTTAAAACGGAATTTGTTACACGAGGGTTAAAGCAAAATTGAAAGACTCCCTTCTCCAAGTACATTGTTCCGCAATAACGCACGATAATGTCGACTTAAAAGCCGGTTAATTTTACGGAATTAGAGCCGCGAAGAAATAACGCTTGATTGTTGGATAATTGTTTATTGAAACTTGATTGTAACTCAAATTTATTCCCTTGAAACTCTGAGAATTTTCATTCGGGAAAATGTTTAATGCACTATTCAAATATTGCAAATTATTTAATTAACGTTTAATTAGAAATTGTGTTTCTTCCTTTGTTTTCTTCCTTTGCGTGTCGCAAGAAAAAATTGCGAAGATATTTCTTTGACGCACTGTATAGTACGGTATTTAATACCGAGACACGAAAATGCGAAAATTAGAAAAGCATAGTGTTTAAATCCGTTAGAATTTCTGTGAGTCGCGTATCATCTGAGCGTTGACGCCTAAGATGGTAAAAGAAGGAAGATTTACTCCTCAAACATAGCAATCTTTTCTGACCGTATCGTAAGTTTGCGCGACCAAACGTCCAACACTAACAAACCCCTTTCCATGCTTCGTGTTAGTTGATTTATCGTCTTCCACCCGTAATTCCTAAAGAGCTCGGCGCCTTTTAGTAAAACAGACTCTTGGCAGCGTGGTTCCGCCTCGTTACTTCACTCGTGTTGGTAACGTCGAAGATTAGGTTTCCCTCGTAGGATTTTGTTTCAGCTGTCTGGTTTCATTAGCCGTTGAAAGCGACCACCGAAGAGTCGCTCGAGGGCTAAACGCGCTCACGCGTTTCGGAACGGGATTACTATCGTGTTGTGTTTTAATAGAAGTCAGTTTACGTCGAAGCTGGTCGGGCATTTCGGCTTCGTTCGCAGAATTTCAGACACTTTAAACTCTAATGGAAGGATCATGCACGGTCGCGATACGGAAACACACATTGCAACGGTGGTAAAATTGATTTAGTTACACGCGTCGCCCTGAGACGTTCGATGTTTAATAAAATCCGAGTCTCGAAGCAATTTTCGACACCGGGTCTCGTAGATTGCTCTTGACGTCTTCTATATTACAAGCCTTAAAGATAAACGAAACTGGGAATAATCGTCTCTACGGTATAACATTAAAATTGAATCTGTATATTAGCCATTTTCATATTAATCAATCGTTGCATTCCATCGTAAACAAAATTTTATCTTTTTAGAATAAAAAGGTTATTATTGAATATTCATAATTTTTTATCCATTCATAAAAATAATTAATAATTTGTGACATGTAAATAAATAATTCATAATTTATAATTATATTAATTAATTACTAACATTATAATAAATGTTTAAAAATTCGTCATATCGATTATCCATTTCGTTTATTAAAATCAATCGGCCACTATTAAATTAGAAGCTCTGTCTATAATACGAAAAGCACCGAGATCTGAACTTGAAAGAGAGAACTACGTTACCTTCTAATTTATAAATCAAAAGGAGCTTTCTATTTTAAGTCGTTCTAATCGTGGTGGGAAGTAAATGAAAGCAACAGCCTCCCGATGTTCTAGCAGAAAAATCTTCAAATACATCGAACAGCTCCGCCGTTTTGTAATATTTTACTTTTAAGATGATTAGATCGTAAAGCTAAAAGCTACATTAATGTAATCTGGAAAAGTTTCAACTCGAGATTTCGCGATTATTCATTTAAAAAGTGTCTAAACTTTAGCTGTTTCAACACGCCCGAGAATGACGAGCTTCTCTTTAAAATTTCACCTGAAACTTCGAGAAGCTGAACTTCACACGATATCGATCTTAAAAATGTTGCCATTAAAACAGGATTAAAACTCGAGTTTTAAATCTTCGACCGTCAAAGGCTCAAGCGCTATACACCACTTCGTACCTTCGTCTATGTAACTCGCAACGATTACGCGTCGAAATTCAATTTCATTTACGTTTTACGTATAAAATCGGAGATTTCAACGAAATGGAGTCGCAAGCAGAGCACAAGCAGGCGTCTGTCCGTGATTATTTTCAAAGCACGAACGAACGAACGAAAACTCTGAAACAGTTTCGATTCTATCGGTCGTTCTATCGTGCTCCGTCTTTCTCTACACGAGCATCTTCTTCGGCGATGTTCCCTGTTCCCGATGTTAGCAACGCAGCCAGGTTCGTCCAAGCTCGTTCTTGTTTCATCAGCTATGGCCCGACACGAGTTTCCGCCCACACCGACACGGTGCCATATATCTCGCGGAACAGAGGTACGAACGCGGCACAAGCAAACCGGCTGTCCGGGGAATCGATTTCTCGTTACCTTTGATTTTCCACTTAGCTAACACTGGTTTGCGGCGCGCCATCGACCGGAGATTGCTGTTTCTTCGCCATCACGAGCTCGAATTAAAGGCGAATCGACGAAACCAAGGGGTTACAGTTCATTTTCTTTGTACAATGCACCGGGAGAAAGTTGGGGGCGATGGAATGAAGAGAGCTCAAGGAAGGACAAGGTAATCGGGTTTCAATCGTGGAGAAGAAATTCGTGACTATTAGAGCAGCAATTTTCGAGCGAGTAATTATAGAATTGCCCTGGAAATAAAAGAGATTGTAGGGTTCATAGATTGTAGGATTCGAACGAAAGGTTCGTGGGGTTGATACATTCGAGTAATTGAGATATACGTAAACAGAGAAATAATCGTATGTTATAAAGCTTTGTACTGATCCTATCCACGCTATAAAGTTATGGTAACGCTGCTACGATTCACGTATGGAAAGTAGAAAATCATAACGTGAGCCAATTCATGGTTGTTAATTTTCGTCGAATAGTGTTGTTATCATAGAAAGATTCATTATATCTTTTCAGTCGTAGAAACGTAGTATTGGGTTGGCAACTAAGTGATTGCGGATTTTATCATTAGGCGGTATTGACAAAATCCGCAATCACTTAGTTGCCAAGCCAACAGAAACTAAAAAGATGATACTGTAGTATCGTGAACAAAAAGGCTTAAGAGATATCGGGTAAACCATAAACAATGTCGTGAAAAAACCGAAATGCCGACAGGCCCATCAATGTGTCGTCGGTCCTTCGATTAAATAGTTTCGTAGGAAAGGCCTACGTGACCCTGGCCACGAGTTGGTTGCGGAATACGTGCGTGGTGGGTCTAAGAAAACACAAAGGGATGCTAGAACAGTGAATGTCAGTGGAGAAGCTAGAGAGTGTGAATCGAGAAGTCAGAGAGTGCGAATTGCGTTGTCGTGAGAGTGTGGTCCGCGTGAAAGAGGGAGAGCGTTGGATCCGTTGTGACGAGGGTTGCAAATTAACTATTGAGTTGTCTAGATTATAGTACGTTATTGTTATTAGTTCACGTTAAACAACCATCGTTCTTCCGTTTAATCAACATCTGTACAATCGATTTATTGTAAATAAATCATAATATTATATTTACGATACTACAATACTACTAAGTTGTAAGTTAACTGAAAACTACACTTTCTTCAAAACACGAATCTGTTAATAGAAAAATATAAAATGCAGGAAATTTTAAGGAACGAAACGCTATTTTTCGATTGTTTGTATAGTACTACGAAAACAAAATTGGAACACTTTCAGAAAGAGTTGTGGGGTTGGGATCTGGCTGCTGAAAGGTAATTGGCATTGTTCTGTTGTTTCGTTCCCTCCATACAGTTTGCTTTTTCAGAAATCGTAAAACCGGTGTTCCTCGATTCGATAACTATAGCGAATATCATTCCTCCTCTTACGTGACTTTTATTGTTTGATTTTGCTAGTTTGCAAACGGCTCGCGAAGCGGTAAGTGGTTGGATCTGCTGTCGGATCAAGTCCGGTTACAAGTAGCAACGGACATGCTTGATCAGACACGGACTACTAAAAGCGTACGATCTACTGGATTTGTCTGTGATTCGAGAGTTACAGTTAGCAAAGAAGTTTGCAACAAGTTTACTAGATTAGAGTTTACTAGATTAGTTTAGAGTGAAGGTTGTAACTTACTCCAACAAGTTTACACGATGTATCAATAAATGATCTCACGAATACGTTTAATGAAACTATTCGAAAATCTTCAGATTCGTTCCTCCATCTCTATTCTTACGAAATTTTGGAAATCTCCAATCAATCCAATTTTCGATCATCGCCCCTGCTACAAAACAGTGATCATTTTCTCTGAAAATTTCAACGATCAGAGCATCTGGATACAGCGAGAGATGTTTCGCATCGATTTCAGAAAACAATGGAACTTCAATCGGAAAACAATGTATTAACGTAAACTATATAACAGAGCCCCGTCGTACGAGTAATTTTGTTAATTCGGATGTACGAACTCGTTTCTCTCGATATAGCCTTGAAAAAAAATCCTATTTTCCTACAACTGATTTTTACTTGGTTCGTTAACCGTTTTCTTTTTTTTTTCGCGTTTCTTATGCAAATAGCAACCGCGCTAGCTAGCCGAAGGACGATCCGCTGCGATTGTTTTATTGTTGTTCCCTTTATTAAATTTTTAGCTGCGCACGGTTCCTTCGAAGTACGTGAGGTTCAAACTTCATTCGTTCGTGCTGCGAATAAAAGGATACAGTCTGATAGTACCTAGGGTAGAATCCGTGCAAGTTAAATATTTAATTCGGCCGTTATTTTACCAAAGGAACGGCGTTCCTTTCCTTTAAATTCTTCTCTGATTCCTTTCAACGTGTTTGATACGTTCTTGGGAAACGTACTACCTGAAATTTTTTTTTTTTAAGACATAAAAATTTCAATGCACCCTGGATATTACAAGATGGTTTCCCTCTGAATTTCTCTTGGAAAATTCGTAGGGTCATTCAAGCGTAAACGGAGTTAGATTCCCGTGGAAATGATTAATACAGTGAACGGTTTCTGACGGTTAAATTGCGAATATTTACGTAAATTCATATTTTTATGAATACAATTAAAGAAATGAAACGTACGGATATAGAGTGAATTTTTAAACGCTATATGAATGAATTATAGTCATCGTTTTTTAACAGACTCAAAGTGACGTGTCCTCTCCGCTCATTTGCAGCTCGTTATTAAGCTCGATGGAAGAAAGGAGCGTCTCGCGAGACGCGAGGCATTCGCGCGATTCTATTTTACAGCTCGTAGTCGCGCTTTCGCCGCGAACAATCGCCTCGCGAGTATTTCAGTAACGAACAGAGCGCATAATAAAAGCCTCTGTTTCACCATCAACGAAATGTAAGAGGAAGACAGAGCGAGGCGAAAAAGCATCCAGCCGTTTCACGGTACGTTGGAACGCGCGTTACACACAGATTCATGGTGTTTTACATTGACTCGCTGCAAGAAGGATTCCTTCTGGAAGCAACCTCGCTCGTGAATTTACACAGCACAGGATCAAACTTAACCATTACGAACTATCGTGGATGAAATTTCACTTCGTACGAGTGTTGTCTTAATATCGTCGCTCTGTCACACGTAATTATACAATGTTATTATTTAAAGACCATACCGGAGCAATATGATTAGTCGTTCATTTTTCTGGTTCTTTTTACTTTTATATCACTCGGTGGCTGAAAGGAATTTTTGTCACACGAAGTTGTTGCGGAATGGAGTAAACTCGACAAAGATGTAAGCTTTTTAATAATAAATGATAAATTCACGATTGTGTTGCAACGACGAATATTATTAAAAATAATCCAAAATCAAACGTAAACGTAGTTTTAATGCAGGATCGGTTGACGGTATATTGAGTTTTGAAATTGTTCTCCTATAAAGCATGGGAAGTGTGAGTTATCTGGTTTCTTGCTTGCGGCTTTGAAAAATTATTCAAACGTTTAAGAGCTCCAGATTGGACAAAAAATTCTGTTTCGCCTAAGATCTGGCCAAGTTCGATGTACTTTCGCATAACGGGCATTGCATAGGGAAAATAAAGTGAAACATGAAAGAGACTGGTGAAAG
This sequence comes from Bombus impatiens, assembly GCF_000188095.3. NCBI lineage: Eukaryota > Metazoa > Arthropoda > Insecta > Hymenoptera > Apidae > Bombus > Bombus impatiens. The sequence continues at coordinate 2,467,047 of NT_176882.1, read as the reverse complement.
GGAATAGAGGAAGGTAGAGGAAGAACATACCCGTGGAACGCTAGGTTCAATTTAGCCCCGGTGTATGATAGCACGGTAATATGGCGTAATATGGGGTAACACGGGCAGGCATGTGGAGCGCAACGAATGGAATTGCTACGCGGGATGCGCAACCTCGAAGACGATGCGGCTGGTGCATGGCGGCTGAAACGGAAACGCTCGAAGAAGCTCGACCGGATAAAGTGTTCCCATTGTCGGATATATTCGGCTGGTAAACACCGTGCACGCATTGTTCAGGTATTAAAGGAAGGAGGGATTCTCTCCCTCCCGAATTGCCAGCGGTCCTTTCTTCTGTGTGTATACCACGTCGAGGGATACTTGAATACTCGATCGTCCTTCCTTTTCGTCGTTCCGTGGCTTCCTTGTTGCTATTTGACTATAGAGAGCTCGTAGAACTTTATAGCCGCGCAATCTTCTGGATATGACGCGTCCTTCTTTCCACGGACACGGTAATTCTTCGTACTCGAAGAATTTGAACCTTTTTTTAGCGCGAAGAGCAGGTCGAAATGAATTTTCTTCTCTGAAGATTTTTCCCGAGAAGAAAGAAGGGAAGCTTCGTTCGGACTAATCGAGCAACTTGAAACACGTTTACCAAGATCGCTCGCTTTGAAATGTCCTTGCTTCTTGTTCTAAGCCTCGTTAATCGAATCGCTTAATTTCCATATTTAATTCCAGGCACTCGACTAACGCGGACGCGTTGTTTTACTTAACTCGAGATGCTGGGAAATTTCGAGGAAAGTTAAAGCGTTTTGAACTATCCGACTCGAATAGGAACAAGTTGATCTCTTCAGAACTTTGCACTCGTGGACGTACATGGTATTTTTATTATGCCGTGTTTTATGGAGCGAAATGATCGTCTGTTTTTGAACGGTTTCGTTACGCGATCAAATAGAAAATTCTGATGAAAATTGGAACGCAATATTTTTGGAAAGTAAATGTCGATGGCGATGATGGGAACACGTCCGATACAGTTTCGAGTAGAAGGAACGATGGGTGAAGCGCAGGCCCAATGATGAGGACAGAACTAGGATATTTCCGACGTTCCGTTGGGACGCGAGGCGTCACTCGTCGCCAGATTTCCCGTGGCGGCCGTACTTCATCCAAAATTACCGGTGAAGCACGTCCAGCTGATTCATCGCGAGCTCTGTCCGTTGCTCTGTTGACAGGGCTAACACGGTAACATTTGGAATTAGACGGGGACATACGGCAAATATCTCAACGAGAGTCGAACGCGCCAGTGCCTACAAACTGTTACTGACTTCTGTGACTGATTGAAAAATCTTGGGATCTTTTCAACAACCACTTGCCGTGATCTAATTGCGACTTTTTCTGTAATTCACACGGATGGAACGATATTAAAACAATTCGAAGTTATAACGAAGTTGATGTTCTTTCAATTATTCTTCGACTCAAAAGGACCGATAGTTGCAACGCAAAGTAATGCTCTTCTTAATCTGTTGGTTAACGATACTCGTCCTCTGAATCAAATTGACTTTCTCCGAGCTTTATCGGATTTCTTCCTTTTCATTTATTGCGATGAACTTACTCAGTCGTACTGTATATCTATTCAGTCATTCATTGGATGGTTATGCCCTTTTCCTTCGCACCCTATTCTCAAACACTTGCTTCATCGACGCTTCTCTGTCGCACGGAGACACGCTTACAATAAAAAATCGTTCAAAATTTCTAATACGAGGCAATAAGGCACAATAAATCCGAAACTTGGACAAAATAATACACTTAAGAAGGAATTTCAGCGAAAAGAAGATAAAGAATAAAAACCTTCCAGCCAGACAGCAGTGTCACCACCAATAGTCTATATCGTTCAAGAAAATACTAATTCGTAAGGTTTTATCGGTTGGTGGAGTCGTTGGAAGAGGGAAGAATTTGCTACGCAGACTTGTTTCGTGGTTTTCCGCGGGGAAAATAGAATGAACGGACGAAAAGAAAGAGCGCTCGTAAAAAGATTTCGCAAACGGGGGCGTCGTCGTTTTGCCGACGAGCGCAAGAAACATGGGCGAGAGACGTTGGCAAAATCGTGACGCGGTCCGGTTCGTCATTTTATCGGACGTTCCGCGAGGAAAGAATAGAACAGAACGACAAGGACACCGATGGCAAAAAGAGCCGAGAAAGGTGAGTGGGCGAGTATTTTCGACGTTTCATTCCTTCAAATGTCGCCTGAGACATTTTGGGACACGGAGATGGAAAAAAGACTGCTCTTTCGAAGAATCGTCGCGGAAATTGTAAAGGATGGAGAGTGGATAGAAAGGGCGTGATTGTAAAAAACGCGCGCAAACTTCTGCTACAATGAAAATGAATGCACCGAACAGTGAGAGCGTTTCGTCTCTATTCGAAGGCCTGTTCTCCTTGATCCTGCCGCTTTTGCTTCTCTCCAATAGCAGCAGCAGCTTCCAAGCAAAATATTAATCCCGACACGAAACAACAACACACTGGATCCCTCTTGTCTCTTCTTCTACGCCAATCGATCGGTGAAAACTGTCAAACTCCAACGAAATGCTCGCAGCGGAGAGAGGAAAGATATAAGCAAATGAGATTTTGTCTCTCAGACTACAAAATCGAGCGCCATCAGCGGATTACAAATTCTATATTTCTTTTTGGCGAATTTTTCCCGCGGAAATATTAATTCCTACGTCCCAATTCGAGATCCATCGTCTTGCCAGCGAAATCGTAATTCACGAGCGCCAGTTTGATTCAGTTAGCATGTAATCCAATCGCGATCCAGGCGCCTATAGAAGGCGACTACGGAGAGTAGAGGGAAGCAAAGATTTCTTCCGGGACGTTTATGCGTCCTCGTTTCCCTCCGGGAGCGACAAAGAGATGGAATAGGAGGAAAAGTTTGCGGAAGAGGGCCAGAAGTGGAAGCTTGCCTTCCGACGAAATGAAGAGGAAAAAGAGGACGCGACCGAGGACTAGAACACGGTTGAATCAATGAATCATTTTGTCGATCCCATCCACCCATCCTCCCTTTCTTCTTCCATCAGAAACTGTAGAGTTTTGCATTAGGCGAAAACGAAAGAGATGGGAATTTGTGAAATGCTCGATGACTTTGACGCGGCTTAACTAGGATCGAAGAAGTAGTCGCCGCTCGGTACGGCGCCGAATAGTTTCAGGAATTACGAATTATTCGTGATCGAAGAAAATTTGATGTAATCGTGAAATGTTTACAATCTTTCCTTGGAAATAAAATTTCATGAAAATGCCTTTTCTTTATACGTATTTATCGATAGAATTCATAATAAGTAATTTTTTCGTACTGTTGCTGTTGGCATCATCTTTTATAACCTTAAAGAATAGAAAATTGTTAGCAACTCTACCATCTGTCTCTTTGTTCGCAAGTATATTTCACGGAAATAAAATAAGCAAGTGTTAGATAGAAAAACAGGACTTGATCAATAGACTCGGTGTAATCGAAAAATGTTTTCAGCGAATGTTGAAACAAAGGAGGAACGATGTTGGTTTGGCTGATTTATGATGGAGATATTTCCTTATAAACAACGAGATCTTTTCTCGAGTTTTTTTGTTCAGCAGTAGAATGTTTTCTTTATATTTTCACGCTTGAATTTGCAATCGATAATTCTTTCACATTGCTACGCTTGATGTCATTTTTTACAATATTAAACGAAAACAAACTATGCCTAATCTTACCATCGTTTGTTTATTCTACAAGCACATTTTCCACACAAGCAAAATCAGCAACTGCGAAATAGGGGAAGAAATGGTGGTCATAAACATGGAATATTTACGAGTTCTTTTCTCACGAGGATATACTAGAATTGTTGAGTGACGGCATAAAACTTCACCTCGGAGAATTACAAGTTGAAGAAAAGATTAGGAAAAGGAAATGTCGTCAAGATAGCTTCATTAAGCAGAAACAGTAGCATCTCTCCTTCTTTCTGTATTTTCTGGTTGCATCTCCCTTCGCAAAGTTCTTTTCTAGAATTACGAAATAATGAATGATTAGAGGCGAGGTCCTGATGAAAGGCTGCGGTTCAGAACGAAAGAAAGAGCGGGTTAAAGGCTTCAGGTCTGAGATCCAGAGGCGTTGAATTAATGTAACGAAGACGAACGACGTCGCCGGAAATCCTGTCTGTCCATCCATGATCCCTTTTCGCCTTCGAAGAGTTTTTGAAATGAAACTTCATTTACTTAATTCTCTTAACTATAAACAGTCATATTTGGTTACGTGGTTTACATTCTTCTTAACATTAAATTGTTTCAATAATACGATAATTATTATTTATTCGTCTACGAAAATGAAAAATTTGTGAAGTTATTTTAAATTGATCATAAAACACAATAGATGAAAGTCTATTTTTTCTCTTAAATTACGCACTTTTACACAGACATTTAGCGCCTTGAAAAATTAATAAGAATAAACAGATGTATATTAGACGATTTTCTTCGTGTGTACGATTAAACTATTTTAAGTGGAGATTTTTTTTCCTAAGGAATTTGATTTCCTTTTTACCCGAAACAACTTGACAGTGCCCCATGGTGGCGGAAAATGTCACAAATTGAAGACCACGATAAGTTTTTATTGCCGCGAGGGAAAAAACCAAGAGGCGCAAAGAGGATAATTCTTCACCTAAACCCTCACGGCTTTTTTTTTTCTCTTCTGGTTCGCCGATCAGAGAAGAGGGAGGGGGTAAAAGGGGAATATCAGAGTCTCTCTGCGGCACCAGTGTCGCCGCAGCTGTCATAAATACGGACGAACAAGTTTTCCGAGGCGCTGAGTTTCTCTAGAAGGAAAGTTCGGGAGTAACTGCCCGTAATGTCGAATCTCTCTGCCAGAGCTCGATTGAATGGTAAAGATTAAAGTACTCGGGGCCATCTACGTGCCTTCCTCTTCGATCAAGTCTAAGATAATATCGAACGTCATCGTTCGTCGTTTCTATTAGGGATCCGCATGAAACCGCGAATGAATTCGCTGGTATTTTCGCTCTGGTCGAGATTCTCGTAATAATATCGTGTGATATCACAACGCGCAGTTCTTCGAAACTACATATTTAACTTTCTACTTTACTGATTATTTCTATCCATTTCATTGGTCGTTCCAACTTTGAAATAATCAAGAAGTTTGCTTTCTCGTTCATGTCTGTAAGTATATCTTCTGTTATTAGGAATCTCTCAGAAGCTACCAATATTCGTAATTGCTATTATACGAACATATAACAGAGAAGAAAAGAAATTTCGAGAAGAACGCTACAATTTTATGGAACGGAATTACGGTAGACAAGAGTAACGAATGAATATAACAGTTATTTCCTCAACTGTAATAAAATACTTTCAGTACAACGGTTATTAATATTCGTATAATTGGTACTCAAATACCAAGCAAACTTCTTTCCCTTGTTTACCTGTATTTGCGCAAGCTATCGTGATACCTCGCGTTTAATAGAATTGCAATGTAATCGACGATTGATCGAATCACTTTATTTAATTTTCCAATACTTAATAAATTCATAAACGTGTGTTGTTTTTTTCACATTAATAAATATGGAAATATAAGTTGTTCGGTATAAATAAAGAGAGAGTTGTACGTGGTATAAAACAAGACATAAATGTGGCAAAAATATTCATTCCGCTGTTATCAGAGCGTGACTAAATACAGTATTAATCAAATGTGTTATTATGTAACACATACAGTGGCTCGAAAATCAACCGGAAGTTACTTGTTTATTCCTGATTCGGCAAATAACTATCAAACAGATGAATCGTGTTTGTCAATTACTAAAATTTCACTGCAAACGTGATTGTTTCTTGTGCTCGATCAGGTAGGTGGGTATTTGTGTCATCGACTCTTGAACTTTGCGGAGAATTTTTCTTTAAGGGAAAACAAACACGAGACGAAGCGTTTTCGAAGGAAGGGCGTGGATGTTTGCGGAGAAAAGTCAGACAGCATATCCGGGTGTATTCGGGACTAATGACGCGGCTACGGACATTTGTACGTGTCACGTGCAGCTTCCGCGGCAGAGAACTATCGGGCCCGCGCATTAATAATGCACCGCTGGCTTCCGGTCGACGGACATAAATGGGGCGACGATCGTCCCAGGTAGCCGCGGCAAGCGATCCGCCTGCATATTTCATTTCGACTCGAACTGAAATCGAGAGGTCCATAAGCCGACTGTTCGGCGATTCGTCAGCTCTCGAGGATCCAAGATCGACCACCTAGCCGCTGAAACGAAACTTTTCCTTTCCAGAAGGAGGACGAGAAAAGGATCATCTTGAGATTCAAACTTAAAGATACTCCGATGGAAGGTTTCGTTGGATTTTAATTGTAAATCGTCGATATCGATTTTCAAAAGAAATCGGCTCCTTGACCTTCGAACCTGACGTTCTTTCCTTATTTCGGTTTTATTATTCCATTCGCTTGTAGAAATCGATCATACTCGACTGAACTCATATCACGACTTGTGCGAAGGTGCATACAGATTACGGTTTGTTGTTATTTTTTCGCGTAGGGACTTGAGGAAGGAAGAATTGAATTAGGGATATACGCACTAACAGCGACAAGTAGGAAAGGATAATTATATTCGATATTAAAAATCGTATCTTTGTGTCTAACGACGTTAAATCTCTTCTGGTTCGCATCAACCATGTCCCTCCAACGCTGCTTTAACCAATTCTGGCACTCGTGTTATTAATATTGTAGTATCGTGGACGAAAGGCCTAAGAGATATCGGGTGAACCATAAACAATGTCGCGAGGGATGGTGGAGGGAGGGGACAAAGGGATGCTAAGGGAGAAAGACGAATTAACAGTCAGTGTCAGTGGAGAAGCCGGAGAGTGCGAACTGCGTCGTTGAGAGAGTGTGGTTCGTGTGAGAGAGAGCGTTGGATCAGTGGTGACGAGAGTTGCGAATTAACTATCTAGTCGTTTTAATTATAGCATGTTATTGTGATTAGTTCACGTTAAACAACCATCGTTTCCTGTTTAATCAACATCTGTTTAATCCATTTATTATAAATAAATTAATTGTAGTATGAGATCCTACAATATGTTTCTATATAATTTCAAACTTCAATTTCGATTTTAGATTAGCTGCTCTAAGTTGTGCATTTAATTTATACAGTACATGTGTTCTTCGGTTTCTACAAATAGTTTGAACAAACTCGTACATCGTTATCTTGCGCGAATATAAAAATCACGGTCGGTTAATCAATCGAACCAATCGTCATACGCCACGTGAAAGTGAGAAGTATCCTTACGAGCAAAAATATACGCATACAATTAAATGCAGGAAGCTGAATATAGTTGACAGAGAGTTTCACGGAATTGTTGTCAAAACAGCGGAACAGTCAGCGATAACGTAGTACGTAGCGCGTAGTACGTAGTACGTAGTACATAGGCGCGTACGTAGACGATTCACGAGAGTTTGATAACTCAACAACAATAATCAGTCTACAGCCATCGTGACCAGACTTCATTGTGCGTCTCAGAGCTTCAGCCTGCCGGATAAATTTCTAAATGGATGCGTAGGATCGGTTTGTCGACTGGTGGGAGTAACGTGACTTATTCCCAAAGGTCGTACCAGTCATCGACATTGTTTAGGTTGGGGAGAGGGAAGCATGTGTAGGTAAATATTTAACCTTCAGCCAGTAAACTGGTAGTCCTATTGCTCGTATGTACGTACGTACGATTCGTTCCCCGGGGATATCAGGAATCGAAAGCGCCACGGGGACGGGATTTCCCGAGATTCGAGAGACCAAGCTGGATCCATAGACAATGCCAAGGACCCGAACAAAAGGATGAATGCAGGATCCCGGCTTGGAACAGCCTGGGAACGTCGGTGCTGCTGGATGCGTCACGAAGCATCCTCGACTTGAAGGGTGGCAGTGGTTCGGTGAATACCACGTAGACGCACGGTTCCTATAGAAGCTGTAGAATCCTCTAGTCCACCGCTAGAAACGATATTACGCGTGTAATTTGTCGGAAAGGAAAACAGAAATGCCAGGTAATTCCATGAATGCGGGTGATGTTGTTCGACGACTAACAGAAATTAATTCGTTATAATGTAATTACTAGGTATCTCTAATTCGAGCTGCCGCTGCTTGGCCACCGTCTCCCCCCGTGAACGTGAGTATAATCGGAATTGCGTACAGCCTCGTATAACGCGATATCGGTTTAACGTTAATTGATAGGAACGTAGATTGCACGAATGTTGAACGTTAATGAATCCTAGCGAGTTTTGCTAATACCCCGAAACGAGCACGTTTAATTGATTCCCTGGTCCGAACACCAGCAGAATTATCTCTCTACCCTCACCTGATACTTAGAATTTCATTTTGTTTCGATCAATCTGTCTGTCTGTATGGATCCGATCGTTATTTCACTCGCTAATGGGGAATATGGGACAGATGTAACGATGGAAAACAGAGCTCGCTAATGGAACGGTTAAATTTTACAATACGTTGCACGGAGCACGTTTACTTAATGTTAATTAATCACTGAATCACCGCTACGTACTCGGACGAGGATGCAATGAAGTTTTCGAAGCGTCGAATTATCGTATTGTTCATTGTAGATTTCCTCTGATTATAAGGCACCGTGGCAGAGTCTATATTTTTATTTTACACTCTGTTCATGTAAGACAGACTTTAAGAGTTTATTTTGGAATATTTGTTTTTCGTTACGAATTACAAATATTTTTACCATCTTTCGTTTTACCGAATAACAAGCCTAGTTCTACGATGGAAAAATGGATAAGGCAATACAAATAGCGATAGGTACGCTAAATTACAATATCAATATCGTATCAGTATTGCATCAGTGTGCCTAAAGGTATCTCTGCCGGTGCCACTACATTTCAAATATCAAATATGGAGATTCCATACGGATCTGTTATCTGTGTATTTCTCGTAAATGTAACAGTAAAATCAATTTATTCGTGTATAGAATAAATAATAGCACCTGTAAATGCCAATGGGAGTTGAAGAGTTAAAAGCCGATTACCTTTGTAAATTTAGCCGGCCACGTTTAAACAAAATCGCGGTTAATTATTTCTGTATCGCAGAAGAAATAAAATATTCTACAGATCCTGCGTGCTTTGATGTTCGCTAGCAGCTGTCCTGCAAATATACGCGTTTTCCTTCCTTTCCAGTATTACGACAATATTTGCTCGTACGCTTATATTTTTCCATTTTCCCGTAGCAGGAATGCTATATTACTTGTGAATTAAAGTAACCTCTGTTCGCCGCGCTTTGTCACATCAATTCCAGCCATCGCCACTCGCGTAAATGTGCTTGATTAATTTTCATGCCCAACGCTTCAAAGGTTCTAGCAACGTTTCTCTTTCCTCGTTTAACCAACGAGTCTAACGAACACCGGTCGAACGAAGTGCTAAACAATTTTAACAATTCTCATATTCCAGCGTTCCGCACAATAGATCATCGTCGACCATAATTTCAACGCGTAATGTAAATAATCTTTTTCTCACCTCGTTCGATTTTTAACAAATTCTTAATCGTTCTAACGTTTCTTAAGTTTTACATATAATTTTACATAAATTATTAACGTTTCTTCGAACGTGAAGAAAACACGAAAGCAACGTCGTCGACACGAGTGAATTACTGTGTACTGTCAATCTTGCGCCAGAGTTTATCGTCAAATGTGTCGAGTTTATCATCGATAATCGCGCTATAAAAATTCAAGAACCGCGATAGGATGAACCTTGCTGAAAATTAAAGCTTCCACGTAGAAATAAAAATTGCCGTAATACCAATCGACCGTTATAACGTCCCTGACAGTAACAACCCCGCTCACACACCCTTGTCCGTCGTAACCGCCACGATAGTATCTTGTCGATCAAAGGGTTAGATTAATTGCGTTGCAGGAACGGAAAATAAAAATTCGCGGGTTAACTGTCCTCGAAAGATGCGTAAAATACGAAGAGGCCGCAGTAAATCCGGCAAACGACCGGCAATAACAATGTCTCTAGGAAATTTCCCTATCCCTTAACCTTTTCCTTTTGTCGCACGATTTAATGGCCGGTCGTCAGTGGACGAGATTCAGAAGCTGACGAAATTGTTGTGGCTCGT
>NT_176882.1:2379804-2456420 GCF_000188095.3 Bombus impatiens | reverse complement strand
GTGGCTCGTAAACTCGCGACTGTCAGAATTTTACGAGCCGCGACGTCGAGTCGACAACGCCAGAAACAAACATCGATCGACTGAATCTTTTTTAAGGGATAAAAGTTCACGGAGGATGGAAGCGGAATCGATCCGTAGAATCCGGTGGAATTATGCTCGGGCTGCGATAAAGCGCGAGTAAACGCGAGAGGGGCGTGCGCGAGATTGCATGCTGCGCTGCTTTCAACGCTGCAATCAGCCTCTTGCTCGACTTGTAAAGCGCGCGCGGGTCTATCGGTTGCTTGCCGATCTTAACGCGGCGTACACGGTCTTCCGAGTATTGGTGGAATCGTCTTGAGGGACGTTCCGTGAACGATGTACTGTATACTATGTGTATACGTACTCGCGTATACGTAGATCGTAACACGAGGTATGGGTGGCGTATGGTATAAAATCCGAGAGGAGTTACGTCGACATGGATTATCTGGGATTTATATTTTTTGGTTACGAGAAGCGAAATGTGTTTGTTAAAGGGTCTCAATTTAATCCGCTGTTCGCATGTTGTACGTACTCTCATGTCTGTGAATTGTGAGATACGCTGTATACAGGTACATAGATCTAACCCTTTGGTGACGCGTATCGTGTGAGCGAAATTAAACTTGTGGTTGATTATTGGGACGAAAAGTTGTTGCTAGAATTTTTTTTTTATTTATAACAAATTATCCACGAATGTTATACCACGATTTGTTATGGTCAATTCGTTCGAGCTTAACCCCTCGGCGACTTGTGTCGCGAGAAATGAAATTCGATGGATGTATTTTTGATCGATTTGATGAAACGCGAATCCTTAATCAATACCGTTACACATTCGTATAGCGATGATATATTGTATAATGTATACCGTGTAAGACACGCGTAATGTCCGCGATTGAATTAAAAATTCACATACATTATTCATGTACATCGATTAATCATAATAAAAGTGATCGTTAAAATTAAAACGTCCATTTATATGAATAATACGATAACGTAAAATTCTTGTTACGCTATCTAAGAATTAAGCGACGCGTTTACATTATAAATAACTTTGTTATTGAATCTTTGAAAGGTTTTCCTTTATTCTGAATGGACAAGGTTCAGAGGATTTAAGGAAAGACGCATGTGCAAAACTATTTTCTTTTTTCTGACAAAGATATACGATTTCAGCGTTACACATGTTACTTTCCCCTCGAAACAAACAGTGAGAACATACGAATCGAACGGCTCGTAAATTCCTGCTAATCGTAAGTTAGATATCGTACGAACAAGGGGGGCGCGAAAAAAAGGCAAAAAAATGTAGAAAGAAAGAGTGGAAGGAATCAGTTGGACCCAGCTTTGTCCGTAGTTATTTATCGCCCGTAGGACTCTTGAAAGCCACAATAAGCCCTACTGGACTTGTCGGGTGTCCTTATAAGGTTCTCGAAAGCAGCTTCTCCAGGGAATCCGAAAACAGAAATCCTCTCCGGTGTAGTGCATTTTATTTTCGCTAGCTGTCGTATAGACGGTTCGTTAGTTCTCTCACGTTTGATATTCTCGTCTTTGTACGTTATTTTCACCACATTTGAATGGACCAGACTTTGTATTCTTGAAAAGATTACCCAGGAAACTTGATAATTTTCTGTTTTGCTTCGTGTATCTGGTTTACTCGACGTATCAAAAGAGCGAGAGAGAAACGAACCGTTGAAACAGCGAGGAAATTGTAGAAGTTGTACAAAAAGTTAGAGGTGCCGAGAAACGCAGAAGGGAGAAACGCAAACAGAGAGAACGATGAAAGAAGAAGTGGAGGAAGAGTAGATAATCGAGAAGCGAGAAGATAAAAACAGAGAAAGCGAAGGAAAGTGAATCGTCAAAAGTGAGAAATGGAAGGGAATATGAACGAAGCAGAAAAAGGAGAAAAAAAGAAGAAAAAGAAAAATACACGTTGTGCAGGATTTCTACCATAAAATACTCGATAAAATTGGTTAATTAAATCGACGAAGTATGCTCTTTTCTGTACAAAGTAAGCAGATTAGAAAAAATGAAGAAAAAAGTGGTACGAAGAAGATACGGTGTAACATGAGTTACGAACGAAGATGACGAAGAAACCAAAAGAGAAATCGAAGAGAAGGAAATAGCAACAGACAGTGTAGAGACATGATTATAATGAAGACATCTTTTTTCATGTACGTTGGGGTGAATCAGCAAAGGGAGAGACGACATGCGTGCTCGTAGGCGCGCGAGGTTTTTGTGGGATTGACCTTTCAATGTAAAAGGAAGGAATGACTAGAGGGAGATCGATTGAATGAAAGAAGAAACACAGAGGGAGAGATTGTTGATGGTGTCAGAACGACGACTAATTTCATTCGCTGCTTTCCAGAAACAGCTGGAGAAACGAGATGAAGAAATACTGAATGGATCAGATGCCTTGGAACGTTTTGCTCGGGACACTTGCAAATACCTTTCGTAACCGCGATGTAAATAATTTAGCGAGTTCGATGCAATTGGAATAGTTTTGAATTCGATCAGTGAGTGCCAGTCATTTGGTTTAGACGAAGTTGGGGAAAATTGAAGGAATATTTTCGAAACATTTTGTTCGATGACGTTATAAATTCAATTAGCGATATTTAAGACCCTGAAGAGGACAAAATATTGTTAGATAATGTTGCAATAAATAGCTATGAATTGGAAATAAATTACGATAGCTTCAACTCTTGATTCTGCGATTTATGATGTTTTGAATGGACCAAGTAAAAGGAGAAAACTCACAAGATGCAAAAAGTACTGAGGTATACTCTTGTGTTACAATGAATCGATCTTTTTTATCAGGTTTCATACTTTTCAAGAGTTATTTGTGTTTTTGAACGTTTAAACTATAAACAATCACGAAGGTTTACTCCCAATATTTCCTTTGAAGTCACTTTTCCACGAAAATTATGTACTACAAAGCAGTACTGCACAGCAAGTTAAATGAAAGGTCTTTTGTTCAATATGAAAACAAACAAATTAATTACCTAGTAAATTAATTATAAATCGTCAATGAATTTAGTATCTTTTACCTTAAATATAAAATATATATTGAAATTTTTTGATAAAGGCAAGCAGTATTATTTATGTTTATTTAAATAATTATTAATATTACTTCAAATTTATTAATAAACGCGATCGTTTTTCTCCCAGAATTAGAACAGATTTAAAGCTGTCATGTCATATAAATTTTAATACGGGGAAGAACGTAGAACTGCAAACTAAAAATATTTTTAACGACGTTATTCCTTTCATAATTTCTGCTATCAGCGAAAGAATTACTGAATTATCAATGTGACTTTTATAATTCAGTATTCTATAATTCCTAATTCTATAATTCATTACCGACATTAACAACGATAGATAGTATTATTATTAATCTTTCTTTTCCAAGTAAATTTTATTTGAGCTAGACTTAAGCATAAATTGCTTTCGTTTCATTCTAACTACATAACAGTAAATATTTGTTGAACTAAAGGAGTATGATATAGCAGGGGGATATTGAAGATTAACAACATCATGCATTTAGTAGAAAAGTAATTAGAGCTTTTCACGTTTGAATCTCCATTATTCAAATACCTTAATATCCGAATGTCTGTTATCCGAAGAGAATGTTTGCTGATAACAAAAATTCTTATTCCTGTACAAACACTGTTTTTCAAATTTACCTATGTTAACAAATTTAGATAATTCAGTAACCAAAAATATAATAAGTATACGGTATATGCGATAAAGATACAGTATAAATATAGAGGACTAAGTACGCTTCTTAAATATCGAAACAAACTGCAAAATCTCTTCATCTCTGTTTAAATAAATTTATTTATTCTATTATCGAAAAATTCTATTATTCGGATATTTTTGTCAAAAGTTCTACCATGTTATACTTAATCGCTTCTTATCGAATTAAAATTCTGCGCTTTTCCTCAACATTCAAGCAACCAAATTTTTATACGCAGTAACCTCTCCATCTCACCCGAGAACTTTTGAATTATTTACCTTTTGCAGCTAGGATCTCTAAAAAATACAACAGCCAGAAGTAACCGGTAAATGTTTTACCTCTTCGACTCCGGTATAGCAGCCAGCGTGGTATCAACATCCAACTTCTCAATCATCCATCATCGTTTTTCCTGCCTTTTCCCGACATCTTCTTCTCGTGTTCGTGGCGTTTCTTGCGGTCAGAATTCCGTGGACGTGGTGGAAGTGGTCGTCGACGAAGGGTGTACCAATTTTCGTAAAACTCTCGAAATCGACGATGGAAGAGAATCTCGTAGTTTCCTTGTCGATACTGTCGCTAATTCTACTTTGAGGAACGTTCGTTGAAGATGCAAAAAGAAGTATATAGCTATGGTGCATACACTTGCGTATACTTCCATAGTGTATATCCATATGGTGTATATACTTCCAAAGTACACGGTGCGTCTACAAAGTTTTAAGACTTCATAAAACATGAAACTCCGAAGGAAACAACTTTATTTCTCTTTTCAGCATAATCTCCTTATAAATCTACGCACCCGAGGGTTAGGCAAAATTTTATTCGTATAATAAATAATAATCTGATTATTAGCCATTAATCGATAATATTCTGTGAAGAAAGTTATTCCTAAACTTCGTAAATGCACCGCGTTAAATGATTAACTGGTTGATGGTGTCTCGTTTGCCAAGTAGATTTTTAGTCAGAGAACTTTGAACTTCTGGCAAGTAACCAGCCCACTGAACGAATCGTTTAGGTCGCTTAAGTCATTAACATATATCTCACCGTTTTGTTTCTCTCTCTCCTTTTTGCATTCCTTCTGTCGAAAGACTGCTCGAACCGCGAGACATTTCGGTGGAGCATTAAGCGGACGATGGTGTCGTTTGAAATTCAAACGCGAGTCAATTCAGAAAGCGCGCAGATCTTCGAAATAAAAATCCCGATGAAAACAACGCGAACAACCTTCGTGGGTATTAGGTGGCACGGTAGGAACAACGACTCCGTGGAAGATATTCTGTGGACTTGAACCTTTAATGTAGAGGTAGTCGGTCCTTTAGAGAAAGCTACTGTAGCGAACTATCGAAAATTTATCTAGCTGCTGGCCAACGTGAATTTCGTCGCTGCGAGAGTTTCCCCGTTTTGTCGCCGTTAGCATGGTGCAGAAATGCTGACTGATACTGCTGCCTATGTCAAGGGAAATATGCATTAGCGTGCACGGGTTTTCTTATAACGAAGATGTGCTGAATCTTGTGTTTCTAACGATAGCCTCTGTTCTTAACGATGAAGCGTGGAATAATATGTTTGATAGAGTTATCGATTTAATTCTCGATCAAACCGGTCTTAATCGTGAGAATGTAGGGATGTCGTTTGTTCGGTCATGATAAAACCATGAATTTCATAAAAAAAAATTTTTCCATTGGTATTCATATCGATTTCTATAAATTCTCTCGTAAAGTAATATGAACATAAAACTATGGCTATGAAAGAGAATTCTAAAAATTCGTTTAATATTTGTCTCTTCGCTACTTTTTCCATAAATACTGATACTCTAGTCGATATTCGCCTCGCGTATACTTCGAATTACGATATCGACTGGTACATTCTTTTTTCGACGATGCGCATGAAAATATATCCGATAACAATCGATATCAGCCGTAGCTTGCTGTCATTATCGTCGTTGTTATTCTGTTCATTATTCAAGCGATCAAATAATCATTTTAAAACAATGTTCATTAAAGACCGTAGTTATCGTACATTGAAACAAATAAACAGCCCCGTAACGAGAAACAGTTTCACGCGTTTATTTCCAACGAACGTTCCCACCACCGTTTGCACAGGTGGAACGTTTGTCGTTGAATATTTCAAAGATCGTTTTAAGCTCGGTAAAATAATTCGACCGGCTGAGGAAGATTCCAAGGACGATTTCCACGCCCATGTCCCACCTGGGTTACAGAATTGTTTCCGCAGAATTCTTCCTTCGAACGAATTGATGCTAATCGAATAATAGAAACGACTTGGGAAAGTTTAGATCCGTCCCTAAATGGAAATCGTTTTCGTTAACAAGACTTCGTTATTTCCAGGAAAAAAAGACCGTACGAAAAGTGCGGATGATTACTGGAAACTCGGGAAATTCCCTGCTCCTGTTGTCGCGATTTATACGTGTCCAATATTTTTGGCAGCGACGTTTTGTTTCATCGTCGATGATTAAAGCGGTTCGACGAACCGTGAATTACATTTTTGTCAAACGCATCTGGAATAACTCACGGGTACGTAATTGTCGGATAAAATTTGACGAAAATTCTAATTGACGTTCTTTTAACTGTGGAAAACTGTTGCTCGTCCGGTATCGCTCGCACATCCAGATGATTATACGTTTATTAAAATATTTCCAGATATTATTTTCTGATAATCGGTAAAGGGATGGAAATTGAAACTGTTATTCAAATAATTAGGAATAATTAGTTGAATATGTAAAATAGGAGGAGAAAAAATAATCTTGTAGCGGATAACGTTCGAATCGGCACATTCGACGAGGAAATTGTCGGAACAAGAATCGAGAAAAAGAATTTCAAGACGTTCGTCGCGTTCTTGTAAACGTTTCTTGTAAATCGTTTCACGAGTACGGCGCGAAGCCCATTAGCAGCGTCGACATTTTATTTCGCGTTTCTCGTTTTTCTCTCAGACTCTTCTCTCGGATATTCTCCTTCCTTCTCTTCGTCAATAGGATAGAGTTTCTTAGGCGAGGTATTAAATTCTCTGGCTGCCCGGATGCAGAATCGAACGGTCGATTTACATGTCGGTTAACGACCAGATATTCTTCTCGAACACTATTCTCCTTTGTACAGAATTTCGTTGGAAATATGATCAACTTTCATGGTGAAATATTCCAACGTAATATCTGTAATAATAATGTATATTAATAACTGTATCGTCTTTGTTTGAAGGAAAGGAATCAATCAAATTCCTTGTTTTAAATAAATGATCTATTGTGGAATAGGTAGGATCGGTGGAAAATTATTTATCATGAATCTTTATCGAATATTGAAATATTAATCAAATGCTAATAAAATCTGAACAAACATTGCTCCTGATTGGAAAGAGAAAAATTCGCCTCTCAACAAGAAGATATTGAATCTATTCGTTGAATATAACACAGTATCAAAATGATTTATTTCTATATTTGTAAAATTTTTTCAGTCAAAGTTGCTTTAAATGTTTCTTAATTTCGTTACAAACTTCCCAAACAACACAATATGATACAATTCGTCACAGTTAATCCTCTGTAGCCGGAACGTTAGTTAACATTTCATCTCGACTGATTTATACTTAATAAGCTGTTTTGAATTTTCATAATACGATGATACAACGATACATCAATGTTTATATGTTTCTATTAAACTCACGAAACATGCAATATATTTTATATATTAAAGCTTGGAAGAATCGAGAATGAAATAGAATGTCAAGACCGGTTCGATATATCGCCGGAAAAGAGTTAAATGAAACACAAAACTCACCAACAATGATCATTCGATCTGAACGAATGATTTCGCGTAACACAATCGCTTCGACCAAACGAATGATTTCGCGTAGCACAATCGATTCGACCAAACGCTCGTTTCCTCCCTCTTTGTGTCTATCCCTTGTTTACGCGACAAAGAAACGACGGGTAGCCAGATTAAATTTCGGATTAATCGAAATAATAGCGTAGAAAAGTTGTTCGACAGGCTGACCAACGAGAACGTGTGTGCGTTCTGAGAGATTACATTAGCGAGCCGTACCCTCCACGTATGATATATTTTCCGCTCGCGTGACGAATACGTTCGTGTATCCTCTACCCCCAACCTACTGTCTCAACTCTTTCTCTTCGTGCACTTTTTTTTATTCCCCTTTTTCGCATTTTCTAACAGCGTCTCCGGTCGGCACGGCCGCGCCATTACGCTCCCATCACATCACGTTCAATCTCGAAACATTCTTTCGATAATGGCAGTATTCAATAACCAAATACGAGAGAATGGAAATTTTTGTACGAGAAATTGTTTGTCGAGCACGTTTGCCTGTGTTTGATGTCGCATCGACCGTTTCTACTGCGGGCTCAAGCGGTTCTTTTTATTACATTTGCAACTAATTTGGCACTCCACAATGCTTATACGCAGACATAAGCTGTCGCTCATAAACACGCGGACATTTTGATCAATATATAACAAGAGTATTTGAGTTTAACGAAAATGTACAAATTAATGATGAATTACTAATTAGAAGCAGTATTTACTACCTTATTATGGAATCAACACGCTATAAATTTAAATTACCCACTGAAATACGTATCAATGATGTATGTTGATCTACAATATGTACAATAGTGCTAGTATATACGTGTACACTTACTGTTTAAATACGAACCTTTGCGTTCACATCTTCTTAATCTGATTTACACGCTTAAACGCTTAATCTGATTTACAATTCAACGATTAAAGGTTCTAGAGATAAAGAAATCGTCGAGTAGGAAGATTTTTACGAAGCTGGACAATCATAAACGTCAATTATATCGTTACACGTTACTTTAAAAAATCTACTTAACAGCTTCATAATTTTTAGTTTTTGTATATTATAAACATTTCTACGCCCTTAAATTTCGCGTATTTTGCGTAAATGTAAATGCATAAGAACTCACAGTCGAATACCAGCTGACTAATCGGTCGCTGCTCGATCCTTCGTACGCTTATTTTTGTACACTCGTTTTTTATCCTCTCTTTCGCGTCTTCCGACAGCGTCTCCGCTCGGCACGGCCAACCTATTATGCTCTCGGCTATAGATTCACGAATATCGTGCTATTTACAATCGACCCAGAGAAACGAAGGCGGAAGGGACGGAGAAGAAAACTCGTACGGAATATCCAAGCAGCATCGACCGATCCTACCCGCGATTTAGAAGGTTCGGGGATAAACGCGCGGCGATCCGTATCGCCGTTGCATCGTTTTCAGTCACGAAACGCGATACGATCGTACGAACGTTCAGTTGTTCGTTTTCGTTGGGACGCTACACGGTAGAAAGACAGAGGAAGACGCGCGATATTTCATGCGACAACGGTTCCCGCTGGTACATTAAAGTCCGCCGCATGGTAACTTGGTTTTTCTTGGGCCGGCCTTTCGTTGTTTCTTCCACTGCCACGACTTATCGCGTTAAACGAACGTCAAAGCCCGCGGCGTACGAATAAGCAGGCGAATCAATAAGTCACACGACCTCGTTGGTAAAGAATGGATAAAGTGAATTCTGTTTCTTAGAAAATTTAATCGCGAAGCATTTCTTAGGTTACAACGATGTTGCGATTTTGCGTTGTGATAGCGCGACTCTGTTATGGAGATGGTGTCAATCAAGCTGTAGATAGAACGTCGAGTGTTCAAGCGAATACGATTGTTATTCACTGAATTTTGTTACGATAATGTTTTGTACGGATATTCAACATGATCTAAGACACGATAGTTTATTGTTGACGATAGAAGAGGAGGATTTATCGTAAGCCAAATATTACAACACTGTGCATTTTTGAAGCTTTATATTATTTATATGTATGTATGTGAATCAGCTTGGACAGGCTTATATAAACGGAGTTCTACCGAGCATAAATATCGATATTTATCTTCTATGTTTCTCTCTTACAGGGAGTTATTTGCAAATTTAATGTATCCCTACGAATAACAAAAATATTTGTGTTAAACATCACCAAACTACCACCCTAGATATACTACACGTTTGAACAAGACACTAGCTAAACCCAAGAGGATCTCGTTCTTGTTATCCCTTGACAGAACTACACTCCGTTATTTCAGCCATATATTTTTCACGCCACAAAAAGGTAAATATTTCCTCTGTTTACGCTGATTCACTAGTCTGTGTGAACGTCTTGCAAACCAGAGAGTAGCGTGTAGCTGCAGCTACGTAGCAATGAACATCGGAGAATGGGTGGTGCGCTCATTATCGACATTTTCATCGTGGTATCTCGAGGGTAGCTGGACGAATTCCTTCGTGTCAGATCTTCATCGCCACATGGAAGTCGTGACGACGAACTGTACGTGAATGCGGTGGCCAGCCAGGTGAAAATACGGTTCTGTGACTGAGATATAAGAGGAACGGAAACCGTAATTGAACAGAGTAAGTTTTCGTGGACAGAGAACTGTTACGAGAGTCGAAACTGCCATACATCAAAGCTGGCTTTTACCGAGCTTGGTTTAATTAGTTGCTTTCTTTGGCGAACCACGACGAACAACGTTCGTTGGTTTTTATCGCGAGTAAAATCGCCGATTAGCGAACAACGCCGGTGGATGTTTCGACGAGGAATAAGAAACGAAACGAGTCCTCGTGGAGTTGTGGAAGTTTCGCGAATGTAGTATCGTGATTCGTGTATCTGTTCTTACGTATACGTTCGTTTATGGTTGTAATAGGAGTGTTACTAGCACGGATGTTCAATAGATTCGTAATTTGAAATCCACATGGGGGAAAACATAATAAGTGTATGTTGGTTTTTTTTATTTACATATCGCTCGATAGCTAATCGATTTATTTGAAGAGAAAATACACTGTTATAAGAGATTATTTTAAGTGACCTTTTAAATTTAATGATACCATCATAAAGTTCTATATAAACTTAAGAAAATGATCAAATATATATTTTTGGAATATTCGGGAGGCAAAAGTATCAAGTAAAAATCAATCAAAATTAAATGAAATCAAGTAGAAAAACAATTTAGGTAATACAGAATTAATTGGAAGCGTATGGAATTTTAAAATGGCTTTCCGATAAAAGAGAAAATATGATTTATCATGTTTCTCCCGTGTAATCATCGTTCCTAACAGTTTAATTATTCATGGTACGCGTATATTTCGTTACAGAGACTCTGTTGTGATTTTATTTCAGTTGTTTTCATGTTTAATCCTGGAAAATTCTTCTCATAATAACACTAGTAAAAAACCAAATATGAGAATCGTACGTTTGCATCAGAAGAATACACCGCGTTTCGAATCGATCGCGTTTGATCGTGTCTGACAGCGCGTCGACCGTTTCTACTGTAAGGCGGCCGCGCCATTCTACATAATAAATATATCCTTTTACTATGCAGGTACTTTCCATTGTACTATATAGACGTACACTATCTACGCGGACATTTCGATCGATCTATAATAATAGTATTGTAATATCGCGTGTAAAAATTAACGATGAATTAGCAATTAAAAAGCATTTATATTACCTTGTTATGGAATCACTACACTATAAATTTAAATTACCAACTAAAACACGTATCAATAATATAATTTACTATTTACGGTATATACTATTATATCCATTTGCTATTTAGATATCACCGCCTGCATTTACGTCGAGAATCTTTCTAGTTTAGAAGAATCTTTTTAATCCGATTCATAATTTAAAATTTAAAAAATCTGGAAATGGAGTGTTTGTCAAGTAACAAACAAATTCTTCAATACGAGCGTCGGTTTTACTATTGCACATTGATTCCTAAAATTCCAACTCACTATTCTATTATATCCTGTGTATAATTATAATTCATAATTTTAGGATAAAAATATTTCTCGTTGCAAATAAGCAACTGTCCAAATATTTTTGACCAATAACGTGGGTACAGTGTTACAACAGTCCATTAACAATCTCCAATTATTTGTAACAAAGGGAACATGTATCCTTCGATTTCCATTCAGTATCATAGATTGCCAAGTAACTAATGTTCGGAAACAATTGCCAATACCTCGCCGCACAACCAATTTACCGCGAACGTCTTAGATTTATGCTTGAAGCTAGCCAGCCACGTTAGAGGAAACGCGCGTGCCTCGAAACTGTAGTAAGTCAATTACGCCGACGATAATTATAACCTGACAGTTACAATCATCGTTACCGTGAAATTGCCAGACTAATGTAGTCGGTCAACGGGAGTCTCATGGCGTAGCGCCTTCGGTTGTGCCGTCACTAATTAGCAACGAGATAGCTGCCTCTAACGAGTGACCCAAGGCAGAGACCGCTAATGCGCCAACCTGCAAATGAAACCGTTCATTTCTGTCGCCACTTACACCCGCTTATTGCATTCTGTACCGTGCAAAAGATGCGCTTCCATTGCGATAGACCGAAGAAACTCGAGTTTTCTCGTCTGGAGAATACGCTGACGCAGTTGAGGTTCTTTTTATGAGAAATCAGAAGAATATTTAGAAATACTGTACTCTTCTTCACTGTATGTTTATATCTCTCGATCTCGATCATTATAAAAACGTACGTTTACATGAAAACTAAATTCGTCATTAACGTAAGAACGTTAAATCATATTTACGTAGTTTTAGGATTGACCTACGTAGGTCATTGACACGATCTGTGATCTGCAAATTCAATGGAAATGTGTCAATTGAATTATGCCCATCGTGTTTACTCGTACGATGTATTTCATTTATTTTTATATTCTTCTCGCTTGTGCACAAAGGTACTTTAATTTTTGATCGTTTACAATAGGGGTGTTTCATATTACGTATTAAGTATTTTTACGCATATTTCCTTCAATTACCTCGCCTTTACCGTGACGAAATACAATTGTCAATGGACAGGTAAATTCAACAGGTGGTACACTTTGAATAAAATAAACAATTTTCGCAATCATGATCGCTATTTCAACGAATATAATAACAATCCCTTTACCGTTCAGACAGACTATATTTTCTCTGTTTCCAGTGAAAAGTTCTTTGGTAATCGCGTCATATTCTCTCTTTCTTCCCGTTTTTCCTCTTTTTTTCAACCGACAGAAAGACGAGTATAGAGCAATCGCTCTGTCGTTCCGAGCCATTGCGTCGTTGCAATAACAAATCATCGATGCTTCTCGTAGATACGTTTTTCCCGCAGAAATGTCAGAGATGGATCGCGATGACGGTTATTAGACAGGATGTTGTTAATCGCGGTCACGCTCGAGCGGCTTATAATTTTGTAAGACCAGCGACCGAGTTTTTGCTCGATCTGGGTCACTCGAATTTTAATTAAAGCAGCAGCTACGTTGACTGCTTCGTTTTTCACTCGGATTTTCTGCGACTCGGAAATAAATTGTTGCAGACCGTCTACGAGATCGAATCTCGGCCAGACGGCTCCTTCCATGGATTTCATCGTTCCTCGTAAGCTTTTTACCCGCGTCTCTCTTTGAAATGCTTCGAGTCGAGGTGATTGCTGAATCGTTGCTACTCTGGGGACTGCTCTTGGACAAGTTTTTTGTTTCCTTTCGATCGGCGCTGTTGATGTTTCCGGAGCCGATGAAACGCTTCGCCGTTTCGGTGAACGCTCCGACGCTTCCGTGACGTTCCTCGCGGGACACGCCGAATACTTCGATTTGGCCGAATTGGTCGCTGAACAATTCCCTGCTTCCGCCTCGCGAAATTGCGAATCGGATAGTTTGTCAGGTTTAACTACAATTTTAATCCTTTTACGGTACGATATTCCCAGGATAAACCTTTTATTTGAACGTTTGATTTCATTGATCAAACTTTAATATTACAAGATTATTGTGTGTTTTTAAGGCCAATAAAAAAATGACGAGAATTCGCGATCTGATTAAAAATCGAGTTGGCCATGTGTATGGTATTTATATCTTTGTTGCTGGTAAAATGTAAACATTTGTAAGAAATGTTTACATAATGAATGATAACGCAACGTAGAAGACAGCAACGCAAGGAAAAAGAAACGCCGAAAGGGCGAGTGAAACGAGACGGAACTCGATGGAACAACAGAGGAAAACACGATCGATGGAGGATCGCTGGAGAAAAATTACGACGACGTAAACAGCGAGTGAAGACAATCCATTGTTAGCTATAAATCAGACGACAACCGATCTCTTACGTAACCTCCGTTTACATCCTCGAATCCTTTCCATTCCTTCTGCCTTTTCGCTACTTTCAAACAAGTTGCCTCAATCTGCATTGATCTCCATCTGTACCTATTTCTGATCCACAATAATTCCATTTCTTTTAAGAAAAAGACTGTCTGGTAGAGAGAACCGACAATAAAATTCACGAGTTATGGTTTTTCCTTTTCTGTACCTTTTATGGGTTAGATAATATACCGTGTGTCACAACTATACAACTACACGAGTACTTTCAATTTTAATAAATACATTGTTATATATTCTTACAAATATAATTTAAAAAATCGAACCTACGTGGAAAATTGTTCGATCTAATAGACATTATATATTGTGTATTTTACGTGCACATTTCTGCGTCTCTAAATTGTCCAAAAATACAGAGAAAACAGCGGTCTAGTGACAAGGAACAAAGTATGCCATATGTGAAATCGTATTGAAAAGCAATTTATTCTATTCTTCAGAAAAGATAGATTATATTCACTGGAAAAAATGGAAGACGATAGAAAACAAATTTATTCGTGCTTTATAGCTATAAAATCATCTGAATCGGATATTTTAATGTTGAAGTAATTACTTCAAGAAAAACTCTACATCTTTATTTATGTATATTCGTAACCTGGAGATTACTATTACGCAGAAATATTCTAAATAAGGAGCGGTGCATATTATTGTATCCTTGAGTACACATTATGTTTTGAGCTGCAAGGTCTAGGAACAAAGAAACTAATAAACAAATTTCTATTTATGTTTCCTGTAGCCTCTAGCCAAAGCTACAAGCTCAACTTTTTTGGTAATGTCCTTTTGCTATAAATATATGAACGTGCTCCCTATTATTCCATTGTTTAGTAACACTAAGAGAGTAAAGATCTGAATCAACATGAACTTATACTTGTACATTATACTTATACTTATACTTATATCTTTAATTATTTCAATATACTTTTCTATTACAAATTCATTCACTCGTTCTTCAATCAGTCAAACTGATCCTCAACATTTAATATACAAAAATTAATCAGATTTTGTTGTATTAAATCCTATATATGCCTCGTGTATAAAAATAGAAAATCCTTAGGATGGTTTCTAGTTACGAAACGTAGTCATCCCAGTTTGATAGAAATAGCAATCCTAAACTCGAACACCTTAGCAAAATGCCAATTTACCTCTAACTTTCTCGACTTTGGTTAATCAACAGGCAACTGTCGCTCTTTATCCTATTTCGGCCTTAATCCTTTACTCTGGTCGAGTTAACCTTGAGCCGACCGCCCCGTTGACTGGAATTAATACCAGGTACGCAAGTTTCGTAACTGTCGCCACCACTCAGAACACCATTTCCAAAGATCTCAACTTGCCTTCAACTCGATCTATGTAGTAACGAACGTTAGAGACATGGTCAGTAAAGCAAACGGAGTGACAATGTTATGGATCAGCTGAACGAAGGTAAACTACGATAAAACGATGGAAACTCGTAGCCTATAACAAAAAGTTGATATACATAATCTACAACATGATTTCAATAATTTAGAAACATTTGTAGCAAGTCAAGTATTTACAACTTTTTCTTACGATCTATGCTTTATCCATTAACAAAGACTGTAGAAAGTTACTTCCATAGCACAGTGTTTTCTCCGAATTATACAGGGTGATTGGTAACTGGTGGTACAAGCGGAAAGGGGGTTATAGAATAAAAATTTAGAATAAAAATTTAAAAATTTAAAAATTTATTGAAAATTTGAAAATTTGAAAATTTGAAAATTTGAAAATTTGAAAATTTGAAAATTTGAAAATTTGAAAATTTGAAAATTTGAAAATTTGAAAATTTGAAAATTTGAAAATTTGAAAATTTGAAAATTTGAAAATTTGAAAATTTGAAAATTTGAAAATTTGAAAATTTGAAAATTTGAAAATTTGAAAATTTGAAAATTTGAAAATTTGAAAATTTGAAAATTTGAAAATTTGAAAATTTGAAAATTTGAAAATTTGAAAATTTGAAAATTTAAAAATTTGAAAATTTGAAAATTTGAAAATTTGAATATTTAAAAATTTTAAAAATAACGTCAATCGAGACAACGATCTACAGTGAGATCCGTTATAACGAAACGTGATAAAGTGCACGCCTACCGAGCGAAAATTCAAAGTCTAGTGTAGTGGCACATGAGTCAGAGAACGATGCGAATCGAGAGTGACTCACGTTGTTATTTTGCCTCGGGACATTGACACCGCCTTGACGCACGAAACGTAAAAACGATAAATAAACTCCGGGCAAAACAACCGGGCCGAACAAAGGCGAATTTGAATTTTCCGACCCTCCCCAGACCGGTATAAATAAGCGGACAAGATCGTAAGGAAAACAGTTACAGTTACAGTCAGTTGTCGATCAGTTATTAACAGTTATTAGCGGAGTTATACGAGTTATACGAATTATCGAGTTATCTGCGAGCGATCGCACTGTCTCTCGACAGTATTTATATTCATTAATTTATTTAATTTATTTCAAATATATTTGACAGGTTGCAACAGCAATCTCTCGTTCCCGTTTTATTAATCCTCTACACAATCCACCACATAATAAAGCTAAATTAATCAATAAAAGCAAGCTACTTAATAAAAAAAAAAATTAGATCTTCGAGGGATGAAAGTGTTCCCTTCGAGAAACGTGTTTCTTCGATTCTGTGCGAAAGAACAGGTCCTACGATAATAAAGAGCGTTCGATTATGGCTGCAGGAGAGATGGCTACCTACGGAAGAATCGAGTGAGCAAGGTCGATCGGAAAAATGTTAGCATCGAGAAGTTGGATCGGAAACGTCGCGGAAAGTTTGCCGCGTCTGGAACGCGGGAAGAACGACTGGTCCGCGCGAGTGGATAGCGAAGAGGGAAAACGATCCGCGAAAGAGAATCGAGATATTCAGAGAAGACGGAAACTTTTCGAACGGTTTGCGGTTCCCGGCTTCACGAACGACCGTTTCCTGTCGTCCGGCTAAATGAAATCGCGCGGAAAACTACGTTTTAAATTGGCTGCGGTGGACTACGGGAGAGAAAAAGGGTCGGTGGAACGTATCGAGCGACTGTTGCTCTGTTTCCATCGCTAACGGCGCTCCTTCTGATCGGGACGGAAGTAATTAAGTCGTCGCTCGGAAGTTCCAAATGTATCGGGCGAACTTTTGTCAATGGGAATCTTCGACCTCTTGAAATATCGAGCCCAGACCCAGTTTCGTTAGCGACTCTCCGTGGAACACGCGAATTTTCCAGAAATTTGTCACCGTTGTACTCGTTAGAATTGTATCGATCGTTGGAGAATGAAAACTCGTATGGAAGACGAGTCACTGAGAATTGAGTGAATAGTTTTATTAGAGTACTTGGTAGTAATTACTGGAGTACTTGCTTGCAGTACAGTTGGAATACGGGAGCAGAGAACGATAACGCCGATACATTGTATCAATAATTATGAATTATAGTTTAAATATAATATTAATGTAATGTAATTATAACGTGATGTATTATGTCAACGTAATTTAGTATAACACAGGCCTGCACAGATTTTCGCTGCTGGAAGGTTCCGTGGCACATGCCGTCACACAGACATCTACACAGGCATTTGAACAGGGCACTTACACAGGTCACACTCGTTACTGTATAGAGAGTGGGGTTCAAAATTTTTTCAGGGGCCATGGGTCACCAAGTCGGTCAGCCTGAGAATAACTAGCCAACTGTCAACATTCCACAACACTCACTTGTATTTTCTGCAATTTTGCTTAATAAATATCACATAATATTATTTCAGCATAAACATTGTGTCTTTCACAGATTATTAATCTTAATTTCGAGATTAAATTCAAACAAGAAATATACGACAACCAAAGAAAAAAGGATGGAATTTCGAGAATTATCGTATGTATTGTCATTACCAAATATAATTTTCTCTTTATAATTCGCTTTAAATATAATTTAAAGTTCTGCCTACAAACAAACATTCCTAGATCAGGAATTATACTGTGCTGAATGATTCCATTTTCTTGGTAAAGTAACAAAGGATTGAGATTTACGGGAAGCCGCGAGGGATCGAAGAAATCAACCGGAGTGTATATTCCCGTTTCCTAAATCCGTGCGCATCGCTCAGCCGGACTTACTCTTGTTCCTGCTCACCGATAAATACTTTATCGTACGACGTAACCTTGGAAAATATATACTTGCAAGGACGAAACTGTGTTAGTCGAAGAGTAAAGGAAGTTTGATTTTTCCACAACAAACGTAAAAAAGCACGTTGATCCGAAGAGAAGGAAAAGGTACTTGGTGACTATCGATCTGACGTACCGCAACTACGTTCACGGTTTAGTTGCCTTTAATTTCGACGTTCAATGCGAACCACTATAATCTAGCGAGCTTTATCGCGTAATTAATTCATTACGGTGATTTAGGAGGCAATTGTCGTAACGCTCAAAGGTTGCACGAACATTTATTTGCCCTCCGTTTACTTCCGTTCCATAAACCCGAATAGTTTTAAACACGCCCCTATCCGATTTCAAACTGCTTCTCGTAAAACATCGTAATTTCCCCTATCTGGAAATCAATCCTGAAACCAGCTCTTTTCTTCCGCTTTTGTGGTAATTATCACGATCGTTCGTGATAAGTAACGACAACGACAAATTTCTCTAATACTTTTAGATTGTTAGTGTTTTTTAATTCGATGAATGTGCGATGAAAAAAACGTAATTTTATGCGCGTAACTTGCGTCGATAAAAGCATGGAATTGTCTAAATATCAAGCAGTTTATTTATTACAAATTTTTCCAGGGACCTCTTAACTTGATAATTCCATAATATTTCATCAAATAGAATAATCGAGTTACTTGTACGTTTTTAAATTTTCTTGTGACTTGTGCCTGGTCAAATTTCACTGAGGTAATCTCAGAAGAGATGGCCAACTAAATTATTTTGTATGTAAAATCGATTGATGGTATCGATGATCGGCCAGATCGCGATTCACGTTGGAACACGCTAGTATTCGTGGAAAACAAAGGAGAAGATAATGAATTAGCTTGCTCTTATATCAGCAGTATCGGAATTAATTTGACTTCTTTAACTGTGTGTATGACAAACACGTTATTTTAAAACTGCAACAAGTTTTTCCAGCATTCACGATGAATTTGATAATTTCTTCCCTGTTCTAATCGAAAAATCGACAATCACCGTTAATTTTCACAAAAATAACTAATGTGTTCATCTGTCTGGAACAATTGCGAGAAACGACCATATTTTCGAGAAATAGATGGCCGTACTTCTTTTCGTTTGTTGGCATTAACGGCTTTTTTATTATTATTTAATTTGTACTTTACAATGTGTCCAGCTAGACATTTGGTAAATTTTCCTAACTTAATTGCTAAGTAACATGTGGATGGCTACGCCCAGCGGGATACCATCTTCGAGTTTGACTATTTTATTTCTTTAGTGATGTCAGTGGGGTGTTTTCTTTTTAGTCTTCTGGTGTTAGCAGCGGCACAAATATTTTTCAAGACGAAAATGCGATCCATAGTACATTCAAAGGTAGGCAAACTCATTCTCCAAAAGACGAAGGGGCGCCATTAAAAGTTTGAAGTTCGATATCTGCGTGTCTTGAAAGGAAAGTTGAAGCCTCTAAACGCACGAAGCAAGTTGGTATTTCTCTTACATCAGAAGAATATATATACAAGATCGAAGAAAAAGAAAAAGACCATCTCTCCCGAAATTATCCTAATAACGTTAGATCTGTTGTGCGAGAAGATCCAGCAATTCTATAAACTCCGAAGCTCTCTTGTTTTCCCTTGGAAATTCGAAAAGAAACGAAAGCCATCTCACGAAGATTCGAAGATCAGCGTTGTTGAAAAACACGTGCCCCTCTTAACGCCAGCAGATGCGCTTTCAAGACCGTGGGGGCCATTGGAAAAGGTGACTCTCGAACGATCGATCGTAAAGGGGTGCGGGAAGCAGTGGAGTGCTCCGATCACCGAGAACTCATTGAAAAAATATCCGCGCTTTTGCGCGTCAAGTGGGCGCGCATCGCGGTCAACGAGGATAATTAGGTCTCGATGGAAATGCTCGATCGCGATAGAAACAGGCGAACATTTTAATTGAATCCACCCACCCTTCGACGTTGTAGCGCGTGACCTTTCGCCTATTTCAATTCGCATTATACGGCGAACGAGAGGGGTTACGATCAAAGAGCCCGACGTCTAAAGTTACAGTCGAAGTTGCGTTAACTCTCCGCTGAGTACGAAGCATGAACGAAGCGTACCAGTGGGAATTTGCCGACGCCGAGCAGAAGGTCGAGTACGCGGCGTATGCGTTTGAAGGGCTGGTCGAATTTCTGTGAATGAACGAACGCCTGGAAATTTCCAACGCCGTGGAAACTTTCCACCGAGAGTTAACCGATAACTGATACGATGATCGTTTCATCACGGAACAGAAATTTTCTGAAGTTTATGAAAGGTGATATCACAGATTATACTTGCACTGACGGACGTTAAATTATACGTTATCCAATGAAACAACACCTCATGACGCGTACTTCCCAAATTACTATGAAACTACAAATTTCTGGAGTTTCATATATCTCGTCTTACCAGAGCTGTGAATTTTAATAAATATCGACTTTGTTCTACGATTATAGTTACTTTTGTTCATCCGAAATATACTAATTGTAAGACTGGTGATTTCTGAAGGGTAGTAAAAGCGACGTTTCGCGTATGTAACTCGTGAACTTTGATCACAGATTGGAGTTCAGTCATTGTGATGGAATTCTTGCAACCTCTTAAAATTCGTCAACGAATGGCCGATCAGGGAAAAGGCGAAGAACGTGAAAGATAAGGCAAGTTTAAATTTGACAAACGAATTGTGAATATCGCGAGGGGATTTTTGGAACCGTGACGACTTTAGTCCCTGGACGCAGTTTCCAATCTGTCGACCGAGATAGCGTTGTTGCTGTTTCCATTCTTCTACGAGAATTTTGATTCGATGGATTGGAGGGCAGGTTCCTCGGAACGTATCAATCGTATCAAGTTTGGGAATTTTCGTCGGCGATATCGCTGAGGACAGGCACTCGAATCAGTCAGCAAGAATAAAACGTACTCGCAGATCGTGATAAGATTTCTCTCTGCCGGGCGATTCTAGAAACCAGGAAATATTCGTTCGAATAAATTTGATCGAATATTTATGTGGTGGCGAAGCAACGAGTCGCCTGACAGCCGTATAACCGATACGACAGGTCGATATCAAGATTCCTTTTCGACTGGATTGGAAATTTTCCATGCTACCGATCGATGACTCGATACGGATTCGATTTGACTTTTGGATCTTTCGGTGACTCTAAAAGAAGAGCAGCCATGCTTCTTGCTATCGTGGCAAATATATGTTTCGGTTTGAGTACGAAGAACGAGCAGTTGAACACGTTTGACGTCGCAAAAACAATCCGAGGAAATAACGAACAACGAGTATCTGAATGGATCGCCTTGAAGTCGTGCCAGATAGCCACTGTCAGCGATCAAATTTCCTCCGCTAAAACTAAAAGCAACCACGGAAGAAAAGAAAGCAGAGAAGGAGTTGTAATCTCTTTTCTACCCGGGGACGTCACGCTTAAATGTTGAATGATCTATTGCAATATTTTTGAAATTCACGTACGACTTTTACGCTACTTAAATTGTGATCGTGAAATTCAATTGCATATTCGGGTTTGCAAATTGGAATTTTTATATTGAAATTCAAATTAAAATTAATATTGAAATGGAAATTTTCATCTTCGAACACAAATGTCCAACATCGACCAACACATTCGACGAATTTAAACGGAAAATTTAAATTCGCAGTTAGAATGTTCAAAGTTTCCTATTCGGATCTACATTATCAAATTCAGATTCGGATGTTGGAATTCAAATTCAAATGGTTGAGTTGAAATTTGAATTTAAACTGAGAATAAACTATCGTCTGATTCGAATTCGAGTAACAAACTTACCACTACTTAGCGTTAGATAGTGGTCTTCGAACTCTCTGATCGACGGTGAAACGGCAGAGGAAACAGTCCTGAGGAATCCGTGGCACAAGTTTGATCCTTCTGCGAGCTTCGACGATGCGGCTGCGTTCTATTTCCTAACAATACCCTACTCTCGACCGTTTCTCCATCATCAGAGCCGCTTAGCTCGAGTGGCGCGTGCATTTACGTGAACATGAAATTCCACGAGCCACTTCCTCCCTGATTGTTTGCGTTAAAAGCGGAAACTCCACGGCACTCGCCTACCTTCGGCACCCCTTCTGTTCCTAATACCGTAGTGCCCTCTTTATCGTTGATTATCCCCTATCTTCCCTTCGACAGTTTGCGCATCTTACGTTCCTCCTACTCGTCGAACGATTGTTTGCCTTAAAACAGCTCGCTAACAGGATCAATTTCATGGCACGCGCTAGTTGTTTGCTGATTTAGATTTTCTTATGAACCATGATCGACGAAAAGACAACTATAATTTTATAGTTATATCCTCCTGGCAGGGTGAAGACTGACGAACGACGGAGGCTGAAACAAGTCTGATACGTGCAGAAATTTTACGTTCATTATTTCATAAATTCTGTTTTATCTGGAATATAGTGAAACTATATAACGATGTTATCTTACGAATGAAATAAAACTGAATAAGATAAATTTATCGTTTTAATAATATATTTTTGTAACATATTAGGTTGTCTGAAAAGTTTCTTTCGTTTCATAAAGTGATAATAGATGAACAACGACACTTAGAATTCATATTAAAATAGTTTTAGATTTATTTAATAAATGATTTCCTCTTTGTCTCGCCGTCTTCCATATCACACTGCCAACGAAACAGTTACATTCATCTGTTTTTCGAGACATCGCGCACACACATACTTCCACACACTCATATCCACATACGTGTGTCACTACTACGCGGCCAGTCTAGTGTAGTACACAAAATTATACATATCTCAATATTGTTTTACATTATTTTATTGAATAGGTACACTATGCGTCTATTATTTCCTTATAAAACGAAAGAAACTTTTCGAACAACCCGATATAATGAAACTATCAACTGTTAATTTACTTATTTTATAGAATACGTGAGAGGTGATTGGGCAGGAAAATTAAAAATTGTTCATGGCGGTGCACAAATTTCTGGAAATGTGTAGAGGAACGAGAACGATAATCGTACGAAAGGATATAGGTCAAGAAACGCAGGTAGGTCCGTTACGATCTTGCAAGGGACGTTAAAAAGAAATTGTTTACGTCTTAAGCCAGTTAGCGAGAAACTACTTTGCGAAAATGCTGCTCGCACAGCGATTCCGGGAAATTAGAAAGCCACTTTCAATTTGCTCGATGCGCTTCGGACAATCGACCTCCTGTGGACCTGAACGTTTCACGACTTTGTTTACCCCATATCGTCGGCAAACTCTACGTAAGATCGCAGAAATGGATCACGGAGCAACGTGATATCACGCCTATATATGTCTGATAATATATCATCTGAATAACATTAAATAAATCGTGTTAAAGATAGAAAACTGAAGCTCTCCGATGTATAGGTATGTGGAAATGTTCGTATCAGCTTGTTGATTAATTTAAAAAATACAATCTGAAGAAAGAATACTATCCTTAGTAAAAGAGTCCTGTGAACAAAGTATTAAAACATCGTAAAACCAGATCCCCGTTCTTTGCATATTTTTACGATTGAATGTATTTATTACGACAAAAGCTTCAAACTAACTTATCCACTCATAAAATAATCGTAGCATTTTGTTTGCCCACATAAAAGTTAAACGAGCGATGAGTGACGAGACGAGACTGAAATTCACCGAGCCATCGCAATTTTCCTCCTTTTAGAGCCTAACAATGATAAAGATGATGAAAATAGGGCCAGAGAGAAAGAGAGAGAGAGAGAGAGGCAGTGAAAGAGTATGAAAAATTATCCAACGCTTTTACGATGATTCACGAGCGTCGAACAGAAAGCAGGTTGGAACCAAAAGACTGGCTACGGCACGCATGACTAACGCCTAGCGCGCCTGTTCAACTGAGAGAGCAACTTCATTCGAAGGTGTTGGCAGGTAGATCGCCACCTTTAAAAGCCCTCACGAAGCTTTTAAAAGCGTTATTATTACGTTAGCCTGTGTTATTTTTATCTAAGCGCACATGGCGGAGAAAAAGCGACGGCCATGAATTCCTTTCCCCTTTGCGTTTCCGGGAGAACGCTATCGTCTGTGATCTCGATACGGTTCGTACCGTGCAGTCCAATTACCGGTACCGGAAGATAGCGCGCGAACAAATGGCGGTTTAAAATACGCTGCTGCTTTAGCAAATCAGAACGAGCCAGAGGAAAAATCAATCGCGTTATAGAGATAAAATTGAGCGAGGCGCTTAATGACTTTCAAATGACTGTTGCGTTTAAACGTTTTGTTATCGCATAGTTAAAAGCGAGTGTTACGGGCTTCACGGTTTATGATACGGTTTGAACAATTGCTATTTTTCTATCTTGCCGCTCCTAAGTATCTGCACGCTTTGGTCGATTTCTATTAGCGATAGTAATTTTAGCGAATCGTTTATGTTAACGATGAACTGGTAATTAGAAGCAACACGCCCTACCTTTTCATGGAATTGCGTTTTTATTATTTAGAATTACAGACAAGGTCTGGCCGGAAAACGTAATCAAAACGAAGTAACTACGCTCCCTTGGGCGTAACTGTTAGGATAGCCGCTCAAGGTCACCTATTTGGGATCTCAAACATACGAAAGAACCTTTGTTAGTTGTGTTCTGTTCTTCGTCGAATCTATACGAGTGTTTTTGCGTGCAAAAAGCTCGAGAATGCACCGAGTCATTCATCCATAGCTGTGAGAGTTGTAGGTCAAAAAATGTATCGCAGTTCTTCTCACCTAACCCCAATCTAACGTCCACCCCATACAGTCCAGATCTTGGTAGATTAGGGCTACTTTTTTGTTGCTCAAATTAAAAACTAAATTAAAGGGTCAGCATCTCGGCACCGTGAGAAACGTTTCAAAAGCTGTGACGAAAGGTCTGAACACGGATATAACACGTAAAGGCTACAAGCATAGTACGAGGAATGGCAGGGGCATTGAGAGCATTGTGTGCGTTCTAAAGAAACACGCTTTAAAGAGGATAACATAGCTTCGTGAAATTTTTCAATAAAAATGTTTCATAAAATAATAATTCTCGTTACTTTGCCGGCAAACCTCCGTACATTTACTACGCTCCAAGCTTTTACCGTGACGTATATTCAACCTAAATTTAATCCTTCTCTTTTGTTTATAGTTTACAGCTTATATAGATAGTAAATTAGTTTATACGTTATTTTCTATTTTCGGTTAGGTAATATACGTTTACCGAGTTTTTTTTTATTTTTATACAGCAAGAATACTTTAAAAAACTTTCAGCGATTAAGGACAAAGTAGGTGTCGATAATCGTGGTGAAAGGAAATTAAGGATGGAAGGAAGTTACGACCATAACAATTTGCAGGATCATTTTTTACCTTCGAAATCAGAGACTTTATGAACTATGGAGTTACCGCAGACAGTGTGTATTTTCCAAGTATCATGAAATATGGGTGAAACGTCACGAGTTATTGAGCATAGTTCTCCGGTGATTTATTATCCTTCTCGACGAACCAATTAATCCGTACGATCGAAATTATTCCTAATCTGCAATAGGTAAAAAGTGCACATGTCGAAGGACTATCGGAAACGGTTAAAAACGAGAAGCGAGGGAGCTTCGTGAAATAATTTGCACGGCAGCTGCGATGATGTTGTCTGATATTTTCGCGCTCGGGCCGCATAATTAACAAGTTCATCATACAGATGGACACGCGGAACTCGATTCGATTAAAATGTTTTCATCGAATATACTTAATGCCCTGGTCGAATAATAATCAACGTCGAACAGGATCTATTATATCGCAATTATCGACATCATTAACGCATCGACTCACCTATCGGGTTAACTATCGATGGAAGAGCATCTACAATCATTAACGAAATTTACTCCAGTAACCCGTTGTTTTTTCGCCATTGTTACCAAGCAGCAATTTCATCTCTGGCTCTGCACGCAGGTTTATTAGGATTCTAAACGTTACGGTACCACGTGCATTGCCAACAAACTCTCGTGTTCGCCGTAGGCTAAGCGAAAATAAAATCGTTGCTCCGCGTGACGCGAGAATAAATTCTATCAAAGACTTCGATCCATCGTGTTTCTCTTTTCCTGGACTAAGTAGAAACCAGTCCCATCGTTAGTTGTCAACGAGAACTTCGCTGTTACAAACATTCGTTGCAATAAAAAGGAATGGTAGAAAATAGTAAAATTTTGAACAGTTAGGTTTCGTTAAAGAAAGTGACGCTTATCTAATCTATCTCCTTCGGAATCTAATTCCTTCGTATGTAAAGATCTCGGTCGGTTTTCGATTGTTAATTTCCAGCCGAGTCTCTCGAGAATCCGACGTGCAACTTTAACCATGCCTCGTTCTCTAAACCCCAAAATCTTGCCTTGCTGTAAGCGGTACACGTACGTGTACGATTAAAATTTCATTCGAAACCTCTCCTGGTCAGTATTATTTTACGAAGTCGTACATTTAGGGATCACAGCGAGATCTACAGGAACTGCTTCGATTGTGTTACTACCTACTGTAACTTTGGTTCATTTTTAATGACATCGGTATCATGGCAAGAAGCAAAATCGCAACGAAATCAACTATGAAACTAAAGGGACGATACTTTTAAGAATTAAAATACAAGATTAAATTGAAGGACCTTGACTTACACCACTATGACTGTCAGTTCGACAAATAGCTATCTACCATAGACCTTGGGTCCATTCTTCAGGATGTTGCTGGATTATTTCTCAAGCTATTCGTTCCGAGCTTTTCATCCTGTATTTACATCGTAAGAAAGGTCATCTCCTTTGTAAACGACCGAACGATGAAAAACAAGAATATTTGATTAATAACTGCTTCTATAAAAGCTGTATATAAAGTTCTTTTGAAAATGAAACTCTATCCTGTCGATAACCTGCAAAATGAAATTTCTCGAAACTTTTCCTTCCAACCTTCATCGATCAACACGAGCGTTCAAAGGGACAGTAAAAGGGGTGCAAGAACTAACTCTCCATCTTTCTCGAAATAGCGGAGGTTCGTGCAACGAGCGAAACCACTCTCGGAGTAAGGGCTTGTGGAAAATAGCAACGGCGCTAAGGTAGACGTCCAGCGAACGGAAGCCGCAGTGTGCTTTCGCGGTCGTGGGCTGGCTGCATCGCGGCCAGAGTATGCAATTGCAGCTGTAAGGGACCACTCTCTCTCTGGAATTTACATCGTTCGCATATTCGTAGGCGAGCTAACGTAGTCGCGACCTCGTGTCGTTGCCAGAACGACTGACT
Organism: Bombus impatiens; assembly: GCF_000188095.3. Taxonomy (NCBI): domain Eukaryota; kingdom Metazoa; phylum Arthropoda; class Insecta; order Hymenoptera; family Apidae; genus Bombus; species Bombus impatiens. The sequence goes on along the minus strand of NT_176882.1, from coordinate 2,429,118 downwards.
CGCTGGCCCTCGCCCGTATTCGCTATTCGATGTACAACATCCGGCGAGGATCGTGTACAGCCGAGTTGGATAGCCGCAGTTGTCACGACAGGACTGTCCAACGCAAAAGCTTGAATTATTCTCGAATGATAATTGTTTTTGTCGCGAACAAAGGAACATCGTGCGACTTTTAACGGTTGAAGGTTACACGTGAAATAGGAGATGAAATGACGAAGAATGGTCACCGATCGTTGAAAAAGACCATCGAGAGTAAAGATGGATCGATTTCAAGCGACTGGAAAATTTCGTGATTTCAGGAATTGAAGACAGTTTGCGAAATAAGGGGCGAAATAAGGGTCGTTGTGAGAAGACTGGTGAGCATAGGGAATGCATTTGGTTCTTGAATAATTACTTTCCTACCTAACCAAGGAAACTCGTGTGATTTTAATAATTGAAAACGATTTGCGAAACAAGCGACGAAGAGATAGACGATGGTTGTCATTGTCGTTGCAAGAGTACAATCTATAGAACATGCAGGTTGTTCTCGAACGATAACTTCTATGTCAGAAGGAAGTTTGTACGATTTTAGCAATTGAAAGAGATTTAGGACATTCCGAAGAGATAAGGGACGATACGATAAAGGAATTAAATGGTAACAGATACGGCAAACTGATTGTAAATGCGACTAAATTGTTTCCGTTCTTGATTCCGTTCCTACTATCTGAAGTAGCAACAACGAAATCCTCTGGTAATAGGTAAAAGCCAAAGGAAGAAGTGGTCCACTTTTAAAAGCCGCGATATAACAGGAACTGAGAGAACAAGTATAAATCTAGCAAACAGTTGCACGAGCGCGCGATCGTTCGAGGGAACCAAGTAAGCCTTGATACTTCCAGTATCGACTGCAATTGCTCAGCTCCTGTGTACCGTTTTAGAGAGTGCTACTTTTGCTCCTGACACCTGCACTATTTATGTTCACCATTCTTACCGCAGAGTAACCACACAGCTCTGTGGAAAATCAGTTCGGCCAATCTTCTACGTTCTCTCAAATACCGCTACTCTCGACGTTTGTCTAAGACTCCAATGTCGCTGGCCACCGCGACGATCCTCTTTCTTAGCGGATCTGCTATCGCGATACAGTCGAACTCGTCGAAGTGGCACTTTAACGGCGACGTCGTTCCCTAAGACGAACAAGCTACTCGAGACGTCTCGCGCGTACCATTCGCGTCGATTCCACCGTGTTCCCGCGTCTCGCGACCGGAAACCTATTAGATACGACACCTATTTCCGGTACCCGCGTTTGGCTTTGGTCACGCAGAGACTTTCCAGGTCGGCGGAGAGAAACCATTTTCGCAGCACTGTCATAATTTACGTAAATGCATAATTCTTCTTCTTTCCACTTATGCAATAGGAACAACGGGCTGCGCTTGGCTGGCTCGTAAAGATAAAAAATTGTCACCAGCCAGCCTGAGATTGCTCGCTGGTCGTGCTAGTATTTCACTTTTACGGAGTCTCGCCGCTCGACTAACCGGCTCACTTCCGTTACTTTTACGCTCCCTCTCCCCTTTCCAGTCCTCTATCCCTCTTGTTTCCTTTTCCTCTTTCACCAGTGCTCTTCACCGAACTGCTTCCTGTTTTCCGGTTAACCACCGATCGCGCTTCGAACATCTTATCCTCGACCTCTTCTTCTCGTAAATACTTTTTATACCTTTCTCTCGAAGTATGTTTTTTTTATGGACTCTTCAATCCCTAGACCCCGTTTCTCAGAATATTTATGGTTATCCGACTGACGTATAAATTCGGAGCTTGGATATTTAAGATTCGTTTTGACGATGTTGTTAACCGGGATGCGAAACCGAATGGAAATGTACGGAATGTCAGGTTGATAATGACGATACAACGAAAAAGGGAGTATCTCTGCAAGACGAAATAAATCATATTTAAAATAGATAGAAGAGATACAATAGATTTTGTTTATACGTGACATTCTTCTTCTTGACAATCGCCTTCAACTCTTTATTTCATTCATCTATATTTCACCATGTATCGATTCAACAAATCTTGCTGTCAATTAGTACATGTTCCTACTCATAGTTTCACATGAATTTTATATTCAGTGCAGAATGAGAAATAACTTCAACGATTTATAAAGTAACAAAATTTTAACTAGTATAAATTTAATTTCCTGTTCCGTTATATGCTGTCCCAATGCGATAAACATCTCTTCATTCGAGACATAGTTAAGCGCACGCTAATGAAGCGAATATTTAAACCAATTCCCTAAAAAAATGTGAGCAAATTTTGCTCTATATTTTTGACTTATTTTCTCGTATGGAATCGATGTTTTCCCAGTTGTCCCACCAGTTACAAAAAAAAAAACTCTGCAGAACTACCCACACATTGCCCATACGACGACTAAATTTTAACCAAAAATTTTCAGCCAGTGAATAAATTAGCAAAGGATGAAAAAAAAGTCGCGTGCAAAATCGACGCGACAACGACGACAACGGGAACTGTATTGGACTGCGTCGATTTCGAGATTAAGCCCGGCGCGGTGAGCTTCATCGACGTGGATAAGTGGGGGCTCGACATTGTTTCGGGTGACGCGAATTGATTGCTTTGAGTGTTGGGCCGAGTGAGGCTCTGTTCCACGGCGTGGAGTCCTGCTTGATACAACCGAGTTTCCCGGTTAACGGCCGAACCCTGTTTCCGCTACACGAAACTTTCACTCGAACGGTAAATAACGTCGATTCGATAAAGCTTTGTAAACCGACGCCGATCCCGTCGTAGGCGCAACCGGGTTAATTCAAGCGTTCGCTCACGGAAAGGATATTCGTCGTTTCTTATTCGTCTCGGTGCGAGAGAAATCGGCGGTAGCTCGAACAGACCCTGTGACGCGTTGCGATTGGCAGTTCCTCAAGCTCGAACATCGTCTCCAACGGAATCAGAAATTCTATCCGAGCGATTGATCGACGTTTCGGCAAGCAAATATGATGTGTACATATAGAGAGAGTGTTGCAACTATTTTTGGTTCGTGTAACAAGATTTTACAAGCGACGAAGCTATCGACGATTAAAATATGATTAAAAAATCGAAAGATCGTGTATTAAGTTCGTTTACGTATTAACTTGAAGAACGTTAAAGATCCGCTGGTTTTACAATTGCTCGCGAAAGTATTCGAACACTTACAGATACCATTTATGAATATACGGGACGTTTAAGATTTAGTTAACTCTGTAAAAAAACCTACTATCTTGATTACATTGGTAAAGTTTGAAATAAATCTGAAAATGTGCATAGAAGCTACGAGATACTTGGTGCGAGTTTAATCCATTAATTTTAATGCATTGGATTAGTAAGAAGCCTCGATGTTCAATGGAACCATTTTCAAAATTTATCGTACATAGAAGATTATACAGAATCATGGAATTATAAGCAATATTTGTTCATTATATTTGTCACCAGTTCGATCACTGTAACTAACATAATAAGAAGTGGCGTTTTTCTAATATTCTCCAAAATGTAACACCGAAGGAACTGAATGCTTTAAAAAGTTCATGCTTACAAATGTTTAAAAATACAGAGCGATAAATTTAGAAAAATTTCCATCATGCAGAAATTTATATAACTTTGAGGAACATAGAAAAATTGCTAATAGACGAGCGATATTCCAGAAAATAGTTAAGAGAGAGTATTGTGAGATACAAAAATTCCCGACATTTGACGAACCACCGTCGTTTTACGGATATACAAATGAGAAAAAAATTAGTGCATTGTGCCCCATATATTTAACTACCTCGGGTTGCGTAAATTTTGCAGCTTACGCAACATTTTTTAAATCAACTTGTTTCTGGTTTTTCGGTGAAAATACATCATTGTGCGTCGTTTTTTTTTCTTCTCTTAATAATAATAGCGTCAGCTTGCTGGAACAGAGGCGTATTTTGAAAAATTGTCAATTTTGAGATATTTCCAAAAATTACAATTAAAAGCGAACTATTTTCTCTATAAAAGTGTTACTATTTTATATAATTCAGTCACGTTATTTAACAAGAAAAATATCACAGTTCAAGAACTGTTTTACTCCTGCTTTTCAGTCGTAAACAATATATTATGAGAACTTCAGATTCAAAGCTTTAACGAGTACAATGAAAATATCATTATACGTGTAGAATAAAATTCTAGTTTAAACCTTAAATACAGTATATAGTACAAATTCTTCCAAAAGTTACGTATACCAAATCGCGGAACGAACGAAACTTTTCACCAGTAAACGATCGAGTTATTGATAATTTCTTAAAAAATACACTTCTCCCGTTATACCACTTTCCTATGAAACCCAACGACGGTATCATCGTAATTAAATAGTTTCAGTGTCCAAGTTCGGAGAATTCGAAACAGAGAACCAAATCCCCAACCAGGGTATTTCCTCCATAGAGTTCAATTGTATTCGCGTTTGATTTATCGCACCGCAGAAAGCAGTAATACTGATCCCACATGCGATCTCAATTCCCTCGAGACCAGAATTGCTCGAAGGAGAAAAAAAGGAAGCGACAACTTCGCGGGGCCATTAAAGTTCCTCCTTGATCATCATCGTGGATGGTTGCCGCGTATACGAAAACCACTTCTACCACCATCCTTCACCCTCATAATACCATCACGAGCAATTCCGATCGACTAACCAGGCTGCAGCGAAATTGCGACTTCAAAAATAACGGAACTCCCCGGCTATCGTCGTTATCGAATTCCAGTTTACCAGCACGTAAATCGGGTTACTTTATTTCCTGTTTCTTGCACCAGCCAACCCCTCGGCCCGTCATGTCGAAGCGGCATTCTAAGGTCTTGAGCGTATCGCGTCGCGTCGATGCAATTAAACTTGATGCCAGGAAATAGTGTTTCCCGAACGTTTCCTCGTTCGCGCTCCATGTTTCAGATTTATCCGCCGTCGACTTACTTATTCTCGCGATAATGGAAATCTTTCCATTCGGCGAAAAAAAAAGAAATATTTACGCAAAAATGATTCTCATAAATAGGTTTGTTTCTAACGAGATAATAGTTGTAATAGTTGAGTTGTAACGAGGTTTGAGCGTATTTGTTAAAGACGACGTATATTTAAAAGACGCACTAGGTTGTCCGAAAAGTTTCTTTCGTTCCATTAGGTGATATAACAGATGAACAACAATTTCTGTTTTATATTATTTTATTGAATTAGATATGATGTATTTCGTTCTATTTTTATTATTATGTTCGTGTATAATTCAATAAACTAATATAAAACAAAAAACATTGTGCGTCTATTATTTCCTTATAAAACGAAAGAAACTTTTCGGACAATCTAATACTTTAACGACATAGTTAAGTTAGCCTAGCGCTAATCATTTGATAGTTTAGGGCAAATATTTGAGCTGTGTACGGTTAGTGGCAAAGCGAATGAGGATAAGGCTCGGAGGATGGAACATTAAGTAGCTTTCGAAAGGGTGACTGTTCAAAATGAACGTGTTTAGCGATGACAAGCGTAACAGCCAGGAAAATTCTATTTCTACTTTGACTCGTCACCACCAATATTTCACCAGGTTGTTTGATGGAACATTCTGTTATTTAATAGAAATTCCTGACGTGCTCCAGTCTGTAGTTAAGGATAGCGACTCGTAGAAAACTAGCGACGAGCTAGCGGACGGTTTCAACGAAGAATCGGAAAGAAAAGACAGCCTAAGGCAACGCGACGACGAGACAGTCTGAGGGCGGATGATGACGATGACGCTGTGAAACGAGACGCCAAGAACACGACGAACTGCGAGAATTACAGCAATCGCGACGCTTTTATGATTCTTGTGCATGCAAACGACGCTGATTGGGGTGTTACCTAGCACGCAAACTACTCGAATTTCTTTAAAGGGGACATTAGCATTCCGAACTTTGTTGATTGAAACGAACGAAAGTCAAGAAGACAATCAACCCGCGACAGAATTAATAAGGCGTTCTGATTTTATCTTCGCAGACGATAGGAAAAGTTTCACCGAAACTTTTTTGAATCTCGACTGGATTTTCGAGGAGAAATTTCTAATAGAAAAATTTGCTTGTAACTTTCAATGTTGCAAAATTAACTTGCCAGTGTAGAAAGTTTTATTGGAATTCATTGAACCTTCCCACATTGGCATTTAAAAAGAGAACCAACTCGTTCTCACGAAAGAGGGTTAAAATTGCAGAATTCGAATCTTTATGCTTTTCAAACAAATCTGAAACCAATGAAACGTCGACTTAAACTATGGTGATTTCGCATGCACTACATCGTATTTCACTTCGAGAAACATTCCCGACGTCGGTATCAAAAAATGATCGATTAAAATACTTCCTTTTAGCCATCGAGTAACTTCAAGGTCGAAAAATCAGTAAAAACGAGCTTGTCCTATCTTTTCCGAATCTTAACGATCTTCAGCTACAAATAATCGTAATAATTCCTTTAAAAAAATATTGAGATACGTATAATTTTATGTGCTAGACTAGGTTAGCTGCGTAGTAGTAATACTTGTATGTAAATATCAGTATGTGGAAGTATGTGTGTGCGCGGCGTCTCGAAAACAAATGAATGTGAACTGTCCAGTCGGTTAACGCGGTCAGACGCGTGCAAGTGAGTATCGATGAATATCTTTGAAATCGCTTATCAAATAAATATATAACTACTCTAATATGAATTCTAAGTGTAAATTTAGCGTTCCTATACTATTATTTTGGCTATTAAGATCCAAAATTCTCAACAAAAATACTACGTAAACCTTTGGACAATAACGATTCGCAGATTAGCAATCCAGTCTCTATATCGTAGCACCACTTTCAAGAAATCCCGAGATACAGGAAAATTGTAGCATGTATATACAACAGATACGGCGGATACCTTGCGGATCAAGGTCCTTTTCCAAGATCGTGCTTTCGCTAGAAACGCAACGGGGGCTCGCTGCTTATTGTGTGTAGCCTGAAAGTGCTCACGCTGACGCGGCGCATTCTGTCGTTTTCTTTATCACACCGCGTACGTGCCGGGCACCGCGATTACCGTATTACAGAATACCAGCTTCGCGTTCCCTTTTACTCGGCAAATAGCCGCGAGTCGCTCCCAGCGCGATGAAACATTGATGAGGCACCGGGACCTGTCCCTTCTGTCGCGAGATTCCACAATCCCTTAGTGGCAAGACACATTGCATTCGACAGAGAATTCAAGATTTGGATTTAAATATCAACTAGAATTGCAAAACTTATCAAAACGATGAGATCCAGAGATACTTTTTCCTTTTGTGATCATTAAAAATAGAGTAAAGGCGGGGTTTGTGTGGATTAGAAAGAATGTTCGAATCGAGGTCAGTAATTTTCCTAAAAATTTGTCAACGTTGATTATGAACGATTTTTGAACGATTTACATTTGAAAATAGATTTTAGATAGTACAGCCTGTACTTATAGTGACAATTCAAAGGCTATAATTTTCTGTATAGAAAGTCTTATGTAGAGGATATAACTTTTGTACTTGTGGAAGCTTGTTCGATGTTAATATTTTCAGTTGTAATTATCATAATTCAATAGCGCGTATATTATTTTATTTGTCGGAGACATTTTGTCGTTTATTTTATCAACTCTCTGATATCGACTCGTTGACCCAAATAATCCTATAATCGGTTTGTTCGGAGCATTTTTATTGCTGGGCCAAAAGTACAAGATATTTTATCATTCTTCCGTTAGTACGTTAAAAACTAATGGTGTCTCGTAATATAGAAAAAGTTGGAAGAAGTTTCTCATTGCATGGAAGACGAAGAACAGAAGTAGTAAATTCCTATATTAATTCTGGTCGTCCGAACTTCAGTTTGCTGGCTTAAAACTTCTATGGAATAAGCTATTGTATAAAGTTTTCACGTTACACGAATCTCTGCTTGCGTATTCGTATTCCTCCCTATTTAGTTGGTTTTCTATTCTTCTGTTATCGATCGTTAACAAGTCAGTCCCGATATCGAACTTCAGATTCGCACGATAATTGGCGAAGTTTGACATCTGTCTTTTCCCTAGAAGAAATATCCGAAATTTATTTTATCCGAAGAAAAATTATCTCGATTATAACGAAAATTTGTGTACCTTAAACACGACCAGAAATCTTCGGCCATCTTTCGATTGGACGTTAATAAGGGCGATTATCTGCGGATCAGAGGCGGCGAAACGCGTTCAATTAACGAAAACGACATCCGGAATAGAGTGACGGTGGCACAAAATCGCCGACGAGATAATCGCGTTTCCATCGAGATCTCGTTGGTTGACCGACGGCTTTAGCGACAAAAATAACATCGTTATCGACGCGAGAATTAATCGTGCTCGAAGTGGATCGCTGATGAGCTCGAGCTCGCCCCGACAGGATATTAAACGTTCCCGGAGCTATGCCCTCAGCGTTTCATTATCCTCCATCCACTGTAAAATCATACGCAGAATCGTCGCCGAAAACCCATTGATATCCGCGTTTCCACCGGCGAATCTTGCTTCTTGCCGTTGGCCAATAATTGAAAACGGAGCCAGATTCGGACGAGACCGGCTCTAAAATTGTTGTTTTCGTTCGTTGCGTAGAAACCCTGTCCCGTTACTATCGCTCGATCTCAGCAATTCAGCATGGAATTACTAGATCGAAAGTTTGCCAGTTTCCTGAACGTTGTATACGTGGATGGGAAGAAATTTGGACACGAATTTGGATCTTGCATTTCTTACGTAAAACCTGCAGATTTTCTACGAATCTTCACGACTCGACTTCAAGATTCAACTGCTATCGTCTTCGGAGAACGTTCGTAGACTGATACGCGTAAAGCGTAAAGGATAGTCGGAATTGTCCAACTATTTCTCGTTGCATCCCTTTTTTAAGGAGTCAGAGCGAATGAGAAAGATAATACTTAATTTTGAGATTTATACTTGGCGTAGCGTACCAATCCGTGTCTTAGATAAAACTTACGTTGATAACGTAAAGCGAATCGATTCGATCGAGTTGCCAACGTACGGTCCACTGATCGGAGAGGCTAGTGATTTAGTAACTGGTCCAGGTACTCCTAGCGAGCTACCTTTAAGCCACACGATAACCAGCCGTGGGATCAGCGAGGATTTCTCGGAGGCAAACGGTTCGTCAACACCGTTGTAGTTTCACGGTGACCTGATCTTGCCCACGCCGTAAATTTTTCGTTGTTCCCGCTAGCTGGCTTTATTCGACGTGATAACAAGGAACAAGTAGAAAAAAAGAACGAACTGTCTCGTTAGCGATCTCAGTATCTCTAGACCGTGTGATTAACCTTGTCATTCTTCCACGTATATATAAGAAAATTATATTTAGGTTGATATTAGTTATTTAAACATTTGGTACTTTAATATTCAATCTATATGTACTGTTGGCTATTTCATATTTTTATCAGGAACAAATTATTTCAAAAAATTTGAAAAAACTCAGCATGCACAATGACATACCATAAAACGTATATTTTAACATCGGAGTTTTCAACATTATTTTATTCAGAGCTACAAATTTTTTAATGTATTGGTGCCATTACAAAGAGAATTTCTGCCTTACTGCTATCCCATCGATTTTTCGCTTCATTTGTACTGACATTTTAAGGGTTCACTAGCTTTTTTAATTATATTTTTACAGTTTCGTATCAAACAAATAACACGTACTGGTTTCTTGTTGTTCTACTCGTATAAGTGACATGTATAACTAAAATATATTCGTACTGCAACTTGAAGAAATACGAATATGGAGAATAAGAGAAGACAACAATAGAGGTAAATGGTATCGTAGTACGCGAGCATCGTAAGACTTGCTCGATGTATATTTCTTGCAGTCACCTGAGTTAACGCCCAATTACGATAACTCCCAATTACCCTAGTATTGGTAGCTCAAACAATACATAAGTAGCATGCATTTACCAGGAGTCGGAGATTTACCAGGAGAACTGAAAAGCTGACAAGTGCACATGGGTATTGCGAAAGTCTGCATTTGGATAAACTGCTCTGTCTACAGTGTCTGCGAAAACGAATACAAAGCTGCTTTCCTCCAATTTCAAAACTACACGTTTAGTCGTGCTATTTCGTAATTAAAGAAGCTTTACTTATTTACTTCATCGTTCTATCAAAATTGTTTCGAAGTAAATATCCTATAAACGAGATACCAAAATATTCCAACATTTAGCATAGACAATATTTACGAACGTATTGTGCGTATCGTACGAAACTTTTCAAGATTCCATCGACGCTGTAATGAAAGACGATCGTCGTGTTTACATACTGAGAATATTTGAAAGGAATCTAAAAAATACAGAGGATAAGAGATATTTATTGGATCGAAATATTTGGATAGTCAATTATCTACGCGAGTGAAATTTCAGAGTATATTGTATACGCATGATACATGTTGCGAATTATCAACTAAAGAGCAACCGGCCAGGTCAAACCGATCGGTCGATATCCCGTACCTCGAATGGCTTAACGCTCAAGGTGGAGGGGGTTTAATAGATCGAGTGTTAGTGTAATTTAACACTTTATTCGCACTTGTTGTATAAAAGTAACGTTTGATGTTATGAACACGACTGTGGTAAGATCTTGTTGAGAGTGAAGTATTCACGGTACGATGTTCCGATGACGACTTAAGTATTTCACCCGCACAGTACGATGTCTGTTGATGAACTGACCTCCTATGTTACTGATTTTCTCCAACAGCCGTCGTGTCTTCCCGGCCGAGGTTTTTCCCTGACCTTTGAGTCCTTACAGCTCGGGGAGGACAGGTAATTCGGAATTTCGTAAAGAAGGGAATGGGCCGAACAAGGTATTTATAAAAAATTACTGTTAACATTCGAGTACTTTTTAAAGTAAATGTTTCGTCTTTCCAACATGTTTAGTATTCGAAATAATTCTACGAGCATAGAATCTCATTAGAATATGACGACGAGTTATTGCTCCTAATAAAGTTCCTTGATAATCAAGTGTTTTCAAAGTTGCCACCAGACACCGGGGTCGTCGAATTCGCGATAAACCTCGTTGGATCGTGTATCATTTCCACGAAGTAAGAGCTCCACTGTGACTGGAGAATTCTGCTGCAAGGAATGCTTCGTATCATTAATTGTTCCATTTCTGAACTCCAACGCCTGTCAGAGAATGGAATAGGATACCAGATACTGGAATATGGAACCGAACAATTCAAGAAATCTAAGTTTGAGGAATATATTATGTATCATATGCATAGTAGCAGAGCGAAAACTGTTAATGAACGTCAAATTAGAACCACAAGTAAGAAGCTCACTTTCCTAATTATAATACCACGTTATAATTAACACAAGGTAGCTACTGTTAATGAAATGAGTGGTCTACGCTCTAACTGTCGAATCAGAGTTACATTTAAAAATGCAATTTTTGTAATTGTAAATACTACGTTATAAATAGCGAATGTTGCTTGATGGTCAAAGTTAGGCTGTTCAAAATAATTGGAGAACCGCCAACAGGAACACCGATATTACACCAACTGAACAAATAACAATGGTTCGATAGGGCAGATGTTAGACTGACGTGTTATTTACATGATGTCGTGATAAAAATTGGTTTATGATACGATGATGAAACAAAACGTGTATAAAAATCAAGACAACACAGAAAACAATTACATAGTTGTTTTAGTTTTTTACATTAAATACGTAGACGATCGCGTATCCAGAGATACTATTTTATCAAAACAAGACTACTATCGTCCTATCGACCTATCGATCAGGTAATTTACTCACCTTGAATGCCTCTGAAAATGTCCAGAGCCTGTTCAAATTACTTAGATACTCATCTCTCGTATCCATATTTGTAGACAAAAATTCGAAATCTATGACATGGGGCACGTAAGATAACATTATACATTTTTTATTAGCTTTCTGATAATTTCAAGTTATTTATCTTATCTTGCATGAAAGCAAAAGCTATCTTAACACTTACGAACTGCGCGATGGAAGTGTAATTGCTAATTTATCGAAGGTGTTTCGCACGACGCATAATGCAATAGGAGAAAAATAACAAGAGCAACGACGCGATCTTTTGCGCCGATCTTTCGTTCTTGGCTGACGCGTTTAATTTTAGCGGTAAAACACGCAAAAAGGGACGACCGAGATGAGCAGAAGAGTTTACGCCCGCGCGGAACGCATTAGTGCAAATTGCCTTCGCTCGCCGGCATATTTAATATCAGTCGCCGCCTCTGGTCGTCTAAATGAAACGTGCGATAACATCTTTGTCGGAATTACGCGACGATCGCACAAGGTATGCACGCCTCTCTTTCTCTCAACGAAAATTACATTTCATTCGTATTCTATTCGTCTAGTATACATCTCTACATCAGTTTAAAAAGAATGCCACAGACGAACGCGCGTCGACCATACAGTTCTACCATGCAGTTTATACGGTGGCCATTTGCCTTTGTGATGAGAGGAAACATACCCTTTGAGGCAGCACGATCGAATCTAAAATCGAGTTAATCCGAGCAAACTCGACCCGGTCCAGTCCGTCCGCGTGTGTTCGCATTCTTCGTGACACGGCCCGCCCGAAAATTGAATAAACATTCGAACTGGCTGCCGCGACAAATTTCACAGCCTGGCCCACCGAGAATTTCGGATTACGTGACCGGGATACCTGTGTTCGTCTCTGGATTCTCCTTCGAAGACGATCAGACGAAGTGCCGCGAGCGTTTCCGCGCAGTCGATCGAAAATTCGCCTCTACAAGTTCGTGAAAAAGCTTCGTGCCTTCGATGATAAAGGTGTACCGTTCGAGATCGTGAAAAAAACGGCACGCCTTGTATCAGTTTCTCGAAATCAATTTCCATCGCCGTTGGAAGTTGAACGTAAGTGAAAATTGAAGCTTATAGAATATTTTGCTCGTATTTTTGAAAGAATATGAGGCAGCAGTCGTAACTTATTTCCAACTAAGCTTAACTTTTTCCAAGCTGAAAGTAAGTCATAACTGCTCCCTTCCACAAGAGAACAATTTTTTTTCAGATTTAGAATTGACGTTTTATCCTGTTGAACGAGGCTCTAAACATCATCGAAAGTTGTAAATTTCATCGATTTTATTATTGTCTCGCCATGTCGCCTTCATCTGGTATGAATATGTACTAGAAAAAATTAAATTTATAAAAATAACTTCTAAAAATAAGGATGGTTTCGACAGTGTCGCAAAATTTTTACAGTCCTGTTTACCTGAGATTTGTTCGAAAATTGAGCGCGAGGATTTTGCGAATGAGCATCGTTGATGCGACCACGAGAGAATACCAACCGCCGGAATATTCATACATTCGCCGGAAATTGCGGATAACTCGGCTTCGTTTAAGCGACGGAAAACTGCATAGCTCCGGATGGTATGTTCGCGTGTAGCGTGTTGAAATTAATATTCCAAGTACAGGATCCTGGTAAGCCTGGTTCAATGGAGGGGGAGGGGGCGGCAAGAAGATCGACGGTGGCTCAGTTTCGCTAAGAGACCGCGTGAACACGGAGCATCGTGGATCCAGAGCTTTAGAAGAACGCCGGGGTTGCGATGGCGTTTACCTCGGGTAAACAGCCCCGTTGCTGTTTAATCATTCCAGGCCTCGCAGCCCTGACAATTGCCGCGCACAATGCAACAGCGACCCGTTAACGTTTAAACGAAAGGTGACCGGACTATTCCTTCGGCACTTTGTTCAAGGAAAATATATGTTCGTTGTCTTGTCTGGAAGCGAATTGCAAGAGAGTTTAAGGAGGAGGTTGAAAAACGATTTTCTGAGAAAACTGGTTCCTGGATTTCGTTGATAGAACTCTGCAACAGTTAGAAATCTCGGGAAAACGTTTGTCCTAAGTCGACTCTACACGTTGCGAGGTTAACAGTGGAAATTTTTCTTTCTCGTTTCAAAGTTGGTACACAGCAAAGTAGAAAATTGTTTGCAGAAGATTTTCGTAAATCGATAGAAGGATATCCAGTTAACGCAAATACTAATATCTAAGTAGGTAGACGTATAAATAATGGTAAACATAGTAGCGTACGTACTAAATAGTAATTTATGTCATTGGTATATGTATTATATCGATTAATTAAAATTTATACCGCTTTCGTAATAAACTAGTTAATGCTGGTTTTAATTACTAATTCGTCATAAATTTGAACACTTCAGTCAAATTCAAATACCGTTATTACATGTTAACCAAAATGACCGCGTATTTATGAGTGATTACGTCTACGTATACGTAACGCGCAGGACCAAGTTAATTTCACGTATAATAGAAAGAAGGACGGTTTCAGCGCACAGTAGAAACGGTCAACACGCTGTCAGACACAGGACAGACGCGGTCGACTCGCGTTATATTCTTCCGTTACGAAATTTCAATTGTAATACTCGGCCAATGTACGTATGCAAGTAAGTAACGACAGGAGCAACGTATTACAACAAAGCACGAGTACTATACCAGGAGTAAAGTACACGAGCAGAAATGCTAATGTAAGCATCGCTTGTAACAGGATCTATAATATATACTTAGCTGAATGAGCATGAAGGATATGAAATATGTAGAGCGACGAGTGATACCCAACAGCACGAAAGCAGGAAGCTTTTGTAAACGCTATTTTTCGATGTAGGTAATATGTACTACACCGAAAGAAAACTAAACAAGCAAGCAAATTCTTGACCAGAGTGTTCAGATACTTATACAAACAGTAGTGTATATCGTGCGAAGAGAAAATGTAGAAAAATCACAAAGAGAAAGTGGCTAAACATTGGAAAAAAAATGAGGAAGTTCAAGTGAGAGAAAAAAGAAATAGTGGAAAAAACAAAATGGGAATCGATGGAAGTCTGTAGGCCGGAGAAGAATCTGGATTATGCAAATCAACGTCCGCGATAAGCTGGGAAGAGACGAGTTAGCGTCGAAAGTAATTTTGTCGAAAGGGAAAGGAAATATGGGTCGCTTAGGGGATTTAATGAGATCCCGACGAGTCCACTTGATCTGTGCTATTAACACAGCTATGTTAAAAATGCCAACACGGTAACGCGAGATCCCGCTCGAGTTATAATACAACTGGGAGAGATAAACGTTCTCCGCTGCCAGAGGAATCGCGAATCCCTGTTTATCTCTTTGCTAGCAAGATTGAAACTTGAAATGCAACTACTACCAAAAGGTGTTTAATTGTATATCCGAATATATTATATATTTACTTGGTGGATTAATTTTCGGATTAAGTATCTCGTTTCTCGTTATTATACCGAAAAGAATCTTGAACGATCAATAACGATCAAATTACCAAACTAAGTGCCACCATCCGTCCAAAAGTGCATGATAAATAATTTCCTCGCGTTTTCCTTTCCAGCCTTCCATTATCGCCGTATCTCCCGCTTCCGCAACTTCTTCTCTCTCGGCGAACTTAATAACCCTCTGTTCTTTAATAAGAGGCTGAGAAATAAATTATGTTCCCGAGACCGGTCTGGGTGTTCCCGTTCTTCCACAAACTTTTCAAAGTTGCGGATGCACGTCTGTCATTATCCAAACGTTGGCGAACAAACTCGAGGATGATTAAACTCGTACTATCAAAAGAAACTCGCCGTTCCTTCTTATCTGCTACAATGACGTTATTGGGAGCTATAAATCGCAAAGCAATGGATCGAACAGAACCTTCGTTACAAAATATAAAACATAGTTAGGTACATATGTACAATAGGTACTAGTATTTCATGTGGTCCTCATAGTTACACCTTTGTAAACTCGTCGATACATCGATTAGTCAAAGATACAACCAGCAGCAGAATCAAGCAACATTATCAAACAAACCGCAGTCAACGAACTACTACTCAACCAAACACGTTTACCTGTGAAACGATCGGATTTTTGACAGATCTCAAATTTCTATAGCACCTCAGATTCATCAACAAATCGTCAAAATTGTCGAACAGGGTTTTGCAAGAGACAAGCTTAACTTCAAAACTCACATTGTACAAACGTGTAAGTAAAGGAAAGCGCTAAGCAACGCGAAACATCTACTGTTGAGTGAAGGTGTGACAGTAGTAAAGCATCGATAGAGCACGACACGACGCGATTTTCAGTGATATAAAACCAGTTTCGTAATCCTGCGTGCATCAGACGTGATTCTCGGAACTGACATTGATTAGAAGAGTCAACGATGATTACTATCATAATGTAGCTCGCGGAATACAGCAACATAAACAGTCAGTTCCAGTAGCAGTCGCTGGTTAAACAAGACGGCAGACGAAGAGAGGTTACGACAGGAAACGAAGAATCGGGAGAACGGAAGGTGCATGGGGAAGCAAGGACGACAGGATGGAATACGTAATCATTCCCTTCAGAACGTACTTGTCTACCGTCGAGCGATTTTCTTCCTTCGCAAATCCGTGACCGGTTTCTGCGCGTGATCAACGACGTGAGGAGGATATCAAACGCGAAGCGTCTTATTCTCCTTCGAAACCACGTAAACAATGTCGAAAGTGTCGATAGATTGCATCCGACGTTACAAACGCCTGCAAAGGTTTAAACGAGCAAGATCTTTAAGAAGCAAACTACCCTTGTCTTCTCTATATTCATGATTTTCCAAGTAAAATGTTACGAGGTTGTCTGAGATGGTTGAAGGTTGAGAGAAGGCAACGATCAGAGCGAACTAGCGCGTATTCATCGTCACGTGCTTTATTTGTCGACGATGTTCCGCGAATTCTGCGGGCCAACGAGCCGAATGTTCCATGATTACGCTCGCGAGACAGTCGCGAAGACGTTACGATTGCAGCCGAGGTAAATTCGGCCTAGGCAGGAATCTGACGAAACGAATGTCGCTAAATTGAATACTACGAGGCTGCGACCTCGTTCCCACTTAACTATGATCTTGCATGATATTGCAACATCCGAGCGTAGAAAGACAAATAACGCCGGATGTACCGAGCGACGTTATTTCACGAAAGCCAGAGCGGATTGCAGACAGGCGAGCGTTTTCTTGAGACGACCGAGCTTGAAACACGAAACGTTATTGACCGAGCATGGAAAAAAGAAAGCTAACAGAAGTAAGATCGTACCGTCGACGAGGATGACACAGTCGGCGAAGAAATGGGGATTCCATGATCTAGATATAGTTTCAAATCTCGATAAATTTCCTTCCACTATTCCGAGGTATTGGAATTTTCTTTTTCATACTATTGATCATTGTAACGGTTTTAGTTCGAAGAAACGAATCCTTTATTCCGGCAAGCGACTGGTCGAAATCATTCTTGAAATTTAGACCTCACCTTCGATTCATTTCTCTTACGAAAAACGTCACATTCTTTTCGTCTACACATATATCATAAAT
Organism: Bombus impatiens; assembly: GCF_000188095.3. NCBI lineage: Eukaryota > Metazoa > Arthropoda > Insecta > Hymenoptera > Apidae > Bombus > Bombus impatiens. Next base: position 2,411,812 of record NT_176882.1, on the reverse strand, counting down.
TAATGAGCGTCGAGTATCGATCCACCGTGTCGAAGTTGGAGATCGAAAATCTTTTAATCCAACCGCGTCGTTCCATTAATCGTACTCGCTCCGTTCTATCTCATAAAGGATCCTTCCATTCTGCGGATGTATATTTCATTCGAAAATTACGAACTTAATATTGCTAAAATGACGAGGTTTCAATCGGGTTCTCACGGTGTGCATTCACGCGACGTATCAATCCACGCGACATCCAATCGACGTATGTATGAAGACGCGGTATGAATGAACGAAACATTGGTAAGGCTCGTCTCATATATAATAAGCGGCTGAGCGACGCTTAGTTTTCAAAGCTCTCCTGGGATCTCTGTGGCTAAACTAGTTTCACCTGTAGTTTTACTTGGCCAACTCCCGCCTCGGATTAATCTAAATTAATGTTCGAGCTGGGCCGATCCACCAATCGCCGGACCGCGAGATATTAGGTCCACGTACCGCAAATGGAAAGTTCCTCCGAAAGTTCGTTAATTTTTTAACCGACTGAAACTGTGTGCTTTCCAATCATCCGCGTGTGGCCACAGATGCAGTTATACGGTAGAAAATTGGAATGTTTTGTAAAAAATAGTTTGGTCAAAAATTCGGGTGTATGGTAGAACAGTGAAATTCAAACTGCGCTGATATTATGATATTAAAATATTGTTTGTCCTAACGGTTATACCCTTAGCTTCTACAAAATTTCGCGAAATATATTTTTACACATTTTATTCCACTTTTACCTATTTTATACTAATATTCCTTCTTCATCGTAAAGTGACGTTAAAATCGAAAATTCAGCGAAAAACGCGCTTATTATTCCTCTTATGGTTTTCCATTCGATAACAAGAATTTGTCTGTTTCCATTAATTTCGATCTCCGTCTATAAATTATCGCAATAGCCAAGACTTACAAGCGTTTAAAAAATTCGGTAGTCACAATAGCAATAGACATACACAACTATTGAAAATTCAGAAGCGAGCCGCAATTGAGAAACGGAACAAGGGACCTTCCTTTGAAATTAGCCTCTACAGATTATCTCTGTGATCTGTCATTCAAGATCAGAGACATTCCACTCGGAAGGATCCGCACTCGATTCGCGAAGCAATTCCCGCGAAATTCCAGTCGCCTAATCGGATCCATTCACCGATACGGTGCCAGGATCCAATTAATTGTTTAGAGATATCGAATCGTACGCGTCGAAAGGGGAAGTCGAGCAACGCCGTTTCGATTAAGATTGCAACGCGGTATTATCGCGCCGTCTAAACTGCTTGTCGGATAGCTTCCTCCGCTAATCTGTCCGGGATTAAGCAAATTAATCGCCATCGACGAATCGAATCGGTTCAATATCGGGACACGTGTAATCCGTCCGTTTCTCGATTCTAATTTTAACAGGGCAGACTGCTCGTAGAGATGGCGCGGGACGGTAATTAGAGCCGATCGAGTTTCCAGCGCAAACGCTTTGATGGAAATCCATATTTGTGCTTGGCAAATAAATGTTTCGATATTCATAGACCTGACCGATGAAATCTCCAGCCTCTGAAACGTCCATCCTTGTCCATTCGACGATCGGAATAATTATCGCCTTTAACGAACGTCATCGAACCACGAAAAACAATTTGAACCGAGCGAATTGCATTTCGTAAGAACCATTTTCACTTTTATTATAGCAGACCAACAAAATTTGTAATTTATATTTCTGTCAATATTAATCCATGCACGTGTTATACTTTTTATCTCCTTCAAACTCATCTTCTTCAAACTTCGATATGCTTAGTCGGGATTACCAATTTTCCTTGGTCCCGCCTGGTGGAATTTGTAGTAGAAATAAAAGCGTTTCGGGCTTCTTCTCGGCACCCAACGAGAAAGAACCGTGAGGGTCATTGTTGAGCGGGCCACAATGCTCTTATTCCGTCCTTACCCTGCTTCATTAGCAGCGGTACGCGAGGGCGACGCGCGAGGGAAGCAAAAAACCAGGAGGTTCATTAATATTCAATGTTATTAGCTCTCAGTTAGAAAGTTTCCCGCAGAGTCTCTGCCTACTTCTCTTCTTTATCCTTATCTCTTTTAAATAAAAACAAGTCCCTAATGGTGATTGTGGCTGGTGCCACGAGAATACGTAGAAGTGGAAAATCGAAAATCTTTAGCAAATAGAATTACAATGTAGGTTCGATTAACCTATTATCCCGTTATTCGAAAATTAGCGACGAATTATAAATTTCAGTCGATGTTTCAGTCGATACGTGTCTCAGTGCCGGAAAACTTGCTTAATCGAAGCCCTACCGTACTTGGTTGCACGTGGTATAGTAGAAACATGGCACGTTGTGTTCCAGGCAACTGCCACCACGCCTTCCATATTCGTCTGAGAACGTAATTACCGATTTAATTAATTGGACTTACCGGGTGCTGGCTGCGTGCACTACCTCCGGAGTCACGTTAATTCGGCGTTGCCCCAGTCGGTGGACATGGTTCATCGACGATAACAATAGGCGCGCAATTACGTGACGTCTTCGCGAGACTAACGCCATTGTCTGGCCGATCAACGATGGCTTCCAATCCAGCTAGGTTTGATCGTCGCCTGGAACAGAGATTCCATTGATTTCCTCTCTTTATTCGTCGATTCGCGCCCAGTCGACGTCGCTCTGCACGGAAATATCGATTGAGGTATCGATAAATTGTCTGGTTCCGCGTGCGGATGTCCCGCCTAACGCGGTTAAACGCGTAACACGCAGCTAATTCGCAGTATGGAAAACATGCACGGCAAATGGGATTAGAACGACTCGACGATAACGACTACGCTGGATTTTCTGATTAATTATTACGCACGTTACCGTATCGGTCGGGTACTCTATGAACTGTCGATATTTCTGTCGATATTATTTCATAGACGATAGTAATTTTGCAACGGACCAAGCTTGGGGAAGCGGAATGCAGTTAGCGGCTCTCGTATATTTCAACTTTAACTTATGGGGTATGTTGCTTCTTTTTGCCTTTGCGTGGTATTAACTTATCGCTTATTACACGAGTTATTTCTTATTACTACCGTTGAGTTACGCGAGATCCACTGTTTATATAAATACTGTTTTACAGAAAGAAACAATAGAGATGGGCTTAAATTGAGAAGATTTGTTTCACTCTCCATAAAATAACAACGATTACTTTACTTTGGATATTTTTTAGTAGTTGGTTCAATCTTTACGCAGTTTTGTGTATTTTTTCTCGTAAATGCATAAACATTGCAGTCCATTACATTGAAAAGTTCACTCTCAAAATCCATCATAGTGTCACGAAGAAATTGTGTCACCATGATGCACAGAGTTCACAAATAGCTCCATTGTGCAGAGTCTGCCTCACGCTGTTGTACAGCCATCGATTGTTTAAAAAATGCTGTATAGTCTGCGGAAATCGCATTTCGACAAATTCTTTCAGAAACCTGATTCCAGACGATAGGATCAAACGTGACAACGTACCTAAGCAACCATTTCTTTTAACTTTTAAACGAGGATTGTCTTAGTAGATTCCATTTCATTTAGTTAGAATCTTACGCTATATTATATCTCTCATGAAAGACAGATAAAAAATGTTGAACCTTCGCTGGAATAATCGATACCATTCTTCGCTGGATATAACACAGTCACATTAACATTTCCTCTGGCTCTTTTAACATTCCCCACAGACTCGAATGACTACGGGCAAAATCGGTTTCATTCAGAAATTCATTCAAGGAATTCGTTTAAAAATTCACTGGAAACGAGCGAAGAAATCGTTCGAGAGAAAAATTTCGCGAAGCTATTCAGGTAATTAACAAAAGGTCCCTAAAAAATGCTAAACTGTTACCTTTTCCTTAAATTCTCCTACGAATTTTACGAGCAACCTGACTTCTATAATTTTATCGATCATCGCTGGCAACCAAGTTTAATTAATACGTCGATGAAGGGTGAGATTTTATTGCGCGAATGCCCGGTTGCCAGTGAAATTTTCGCCAACCCCTGGGATTATTTTCAACGGCAACTGCAACTCTTTCAGCCCGGCGTCAACATCAATATTAATTCATATCGTTGACAGGGCGCCGATACGACGATCTAGGCCCGATGTAAATACGCCAGCGCGGAATAAACGCGCGAAACGTATTTGCCGCCCCTCTATGCCACTCTTGCGTCAATATTGCGTGAAAGCCTCGACCGCCGCCGCCAGCTATCCCCGGTTTTCGTGCGGAACACCCACCAGAAAATGAACTCTTATTTACCCAACCGTTTCTTTTCACCCCGCGAATACTTTTGACGGCCGACAATGTTTGCAGTTGGCCAGAAATTGAAATATTCTATTGTCAGACGGAATGTCTTTGAAAGATCGTGGCAGCTCATTAAGAAGATGCATAATCGTGCGGATTAAATGTGATTAAATCGATATTTATTTGGTATGTTCATTCGGTAACCAGATTCATGAACATTTACGCTAGGAAATTGTTAATACGTACTATCCAGATATGTATAATTTTGTGTATTAGACTAAATTGGCCGCGTAGTAGTGACACACGTATGTGAATATGAGTTGTGGAAGTATGTGTGTGCGCGTATCGAAAAACAGATGAATGTAACTGTTTCGTTGGCAGCGTGGAATGGAAACTGGCGAGACAAAGAGAGTGCTGAGACGCGTGCAAATGTATATCGACGAAGATCCTGGAAATCGTTTATTAAATAAATCTAAAACTATTTCGATATGAATTCTAAGTGTAACTTTAGTGTTCCTTTACTTTTATTTCGGCAATTGAAATCCACAATTCTCAACTCGTACGAAGAATTGAAATAACGTCCTGAATTTTATGTATGCGAGCATAGCAAACCTTCTGATAACTTGTTGTTGTTAATTCAAATTTAACGTGTCAATAGCAATTTCCTTTAATTGAATAGATTTTTGAGAAAACTGTTTCCTATGATAACGTAGAATTTATAATCAAATTTCTTCTAAATTCTTGAAGTTTATGTGGCAAGTAATGATTCGCGGTTTTTACTCGATTTCTTAGTCCATTCGTTCAACCTGAATCCGGTTCTTGTTCCAGCAATTGTAGCTTAAACCAGCTCGACTGTCGTTGTATTTAATTACGCGCCACGTTGTCATCGCAGCCTCCATATCTATTGTTCCAGTTCATAGATCGCGATTCGGGGTGTACGTTTGTCACGACAAATTAACGGTTCTCATTCCTACCGAGGTAGTAGGCGATATGACACTGTTACGGGCATAATTGCGGACGCGTTGCATGGTGACTTTAATATGACAAGCAAGGAGTAATGAACGTGCCGCTCATAAAACGGCCGACCGTTTCCGGTAATCGCTTCCAATGGCCGAGAGATCGGCGTGAACGTAACAGTTTCAAAACTGACGCTGGTCGAACAAACTACTCGATCGGCTTCATCAATTTTTTAGAATTCTCAGTGGAAATCGTTGTTGCGCTTACAAATACAATTTGACAAGACAATAAACGGTATTTCTTCTCCAAATTAGCCGCATAAGCAATATAAGATTTACTTGTTACACGTTATGGGACCTATATAACTATATAACCATATAACTAATATCATAAATGTCTTACAATTCTATCGCGAAGCTAAGGTATCATAATCGTAATAGCAGCGTATCGTGTTGCAACCAGACAGTATCTAACTCTTCGATTAACAACGATACCAAAATACGTATCTGTTCTGCGATAAACGCTAATGGAGTATAAGCGGAAACTCACGAAAGGATACAAGGAAGGGTCATTTTCTCTTGGTTTCATCCATCCTTCCGTACGAAACTGTCCCTAAGGACGTCTTCGCACGATGACAGACGCGTCTGACCATCGATAAAAATCGAGAACACATTTCTCTCTGTTATTATCGAGAAGGGAACGTAATCCGGTGGAACGAGGATCGAGAACGAGAAGCGGCGGTTATTTTTCGTAGCGTTCCCGTGAGGAATACATCCGAGACGGTTTTAAAACAATATTGACACTGGCCTGGCCGAGACGACGGAAGAGTGGCAAGCATATAATTCACGAGAGGGGTTGCTGTTTACGGCACAGGCCGGTCGTCGACGCTAACGATGTTCACACCGGCTCTAGCAAGCTGACGAATAATTCAGTGCTTTAATTACGACGTAGACTCGGAGGGTAGCTCAATACTGCATCCGGCTCAGTGTATCTGTCAGTAATGCTTCTTCCTTGTTGGCTAGACGCGCTTTTGTATTTGTTATGATCCCGTCAAGAAAATGGAGAAACATCACGCCTAGAAACCCTCGTGCTGCCCTATCCCTTAGTTCGCAATATTACGACCACGATTTGTTTCATGAGAGACGTTTCTCATATCGGTGGGAATTAACGTCGTCCCTTCGATTTCGAGTGCTCACGAAATCCCACTGTGAAATTGTATGGCAGCTACCGATCGAATCGAGACGTTGCAATTATACGATCTCGAGAGACGCTATGCTCCATTGGAAACATAATTATATTACCCGGAACGAGTGACAGGATTATTATCGGAATCGATAACAGAATTTTCCTAGTAAAATTGTATATGAGACGTGTTTTCTTTAGGAAAGCTACACGGAGCGCAATAGAAAGTTTCTGGCGAAGTTTCTCGGCAGAAAACCGGGTCGAAGTGGCAACAAGCTCGCTAAGATCTTTGAATAATTCGCGGTCTCCTCGCGCTCACACAGCCGCCCATAAAACTTCCTAATTTTTCAGGCATCGTCACTGGCTGCGTGCTACCGCCGCCATTCGTTCATGCATAATCAACACGAAGCTTACTTCGCGTGTGTCGCTGTGGGAGCATTAAAAAATAATCCACAGAACGTTCGCCTGGTAGCTTGAATAAGTAGGTGCGAACGAATAACATATTGCCGCCCGGGTGTCGGTAAAGGGACTGAGAAACGAGCTTGGCGAAATTAAAAGTGCCATACAAACGTTCCAGAGTTCTCGTTATAACGAAGAAACTTCGAGAAGCTGGACGGAAGACGAACGACCGGGTCGAAACGAAAAGGGGTAAACGGGACAAACTGATGAAGAAGGATGGGGTAGAAATGAATTTAAAAGACGCGGAAAATTGTTTCTACCGATGACATTTTGAAAGAGAATTCGCAGCAAAGTGAAACACACCGTTATGCCATAATTCTGGAGGCCGATAAAGCAAAATTCCTACGACACGCCGTAATTCTACCGGCTCCCCGGAAACCCTTCTAAATTCGGCGTTTCGCTGGCCAACCTACTCCCGACGTAGCCGTTATTTACAAACCGAGCCTTAATAAGCACACAGGGCCTGGCAACCGGTGCAATCACGGAGAACCGTTATTCAAAGTCTACGGTGCATCCGGTACAGATTTAACATCGATCTAACTGCTCGCAAGGTGTGTTTCTTCCGGATCGTAATAAAAAAATTGCTTTTTTTCATTTCAAACGTAGGTTTTTAATTCCTGTTAAATAATTCCAGTTGGATCGTCATCCGAACGTTTACAGCGGAAAATTTAACGTCATCAAGTATGATCAAACGATTTGTAATTCTTTTTCATTTGTTTCGTTACTAATCTTGTTGCAATTCATTAATATTTACTAAAAACTTGTAACGCGTATCTTGTGAAATCTCGCCAACAATATTACTCCAGTCGTGCAAAACAAACCTGACAGATCGAGGAAACCGGAGTATCAATAACATCGGAAACTCTAGACGAGCGTTTGAAAATTGGGGAGAAGTTCGTGCCATACGCTCAGAGTTCGAAGCCGATCTCTTTGATCTTCCAGTTACACGCTGTATAATTGTCACCGGCAATGTACACACCGTTGTTCCATAGTTACCCCTCTTTCTGTGTCCAGTGTGTCTAGTTACAGCACAGTACGGTGAAACCAACGTAAATACAGTATGCAGAGAAAAGAAAAAATCAGTGACACTGGCGGCGTTGATCCTCGATCAACGTTACACTAGGTGATCGAATAATATATAAGACGAGACCACGAAGAACGCCTGATTTGAATCTACACGGGCTGTAAAGTTCATTAGATTTAAATATTTATGAGATCGGGGTAGAGAGGCAGGTCCCAGGTCAATTTGAAGCTGGAGGAAAACGACTTTGGTTCTTTATTCCCGCGGGATCGGCGCACGAAGACGGCAGAGCGGGCTCTGCTCTTCTCTCTGAGGCTTCTAAGCATTCGGGAGTCTGAGAACGATGCAAAAGTTTCCCGACCACGGATTACCAAAGAAGACAACTCCCAAAGACAAATGCTCGATTTAATTGACCGAAGCATCGCTTCGATTCGAACGAGCGCCCATTCTCCAACGTTTCGTAAACGCGAATCCGTAAACGTTTAACGTCTTCGACCGTCGCATTCCGCATTGCGGATCGCCTGACTGCGATCAAACTGAACCTCGGCAATTTCCTAAGCTCTACGATTGACTTAATTAACTAGGGCGGAGAAAAAAGGTCGATATTGTCGCGACTGATCCTACAGGATTTCTGTAAGCGCGATCGGTCTCTTCGAAAATCGTACTAAGAATTTTCTAACCAGCCCTCCCTGATAACAATTAAAATTTACTACGAATATGAGGTAAATTTAAGCTAATGATAAATGCGCCACCACATCCAACTCCGCGCGCAAATTTATGGTCGTCCCTTTATACGGACTAACGCCGGATGAGGACTTCGTATGATTTAGAATACGAACTCACTTGGGTTTCTCACTCGAAAATCGTATTGTTCGGTAACCAGCTGTTTAGTATCTATAAGCTACTTTAATGTGTACTATTTACTCGCATCATTAATAAAAATCTTCTAATTTACGTTCTCCCTCAGTTAACTAACCATCAAGCATTAACTGTAAGTTTATCTTTTGTCTTAACAATTTTGTTTCTGCATATACATACGCATTGCTGATTATAATCATAAAAAAATATTAAGACACCTGTTGGCATCTAGCGTTTAAATCATAGCTCGTGGCTTTTTCCTCGCTTTTGCCGATACGTATTCGTGCGCTTGAATTATGAATATTTTCATTCAACCGTCTACCTGATCGTAAGTCTGATAGTGCTCGCCTCTTGATAACATCGTTCGCATTCTTTCAAGGAAGAACAAGATGGTCACAAGGAGACCATAAATACACTACAATAGATTCAGACGGGGCACACTTCATGCCAAACGCCTCCACACCTCTTGTCTCGGCGTCACGATTTATAGCCAATTTGAAAATGAAGCCACGAGTGGATCACGGTAGACAAAGGTCCAGCGTTAGGACCTTTCTCCCCTTATACACACATTCACGTGCTCATATGTACGTGTATACACGTATCTAGTGATCGAATCGAACATAAATTTGTTTCGGTGACAGGATTAAGCCTGACCCGGTTTCTCGAAGGCGTGGCCTTCTCGCGGATTCGTAGGAAATCAGGGATGCTGGACGGTCGATTCCTCGGGGATTCCAAGGTCGGTTTGATAGACGGACCGATAAAACTTTAGCAACCGCGTAAATCAACGGGTAGGGCGGCCAGAGAATTCCGGCGCGAAGGGTAACGATAGCCTGACACGGGCCGCGGGTGAATTAAGACGACGCCTCGACCGGATGTCCTGGCCTCTCGTTCAATCCGCAATCGGGACCATAGATCTCTTAGGCCGGTCACCCGTGGGATTTCGGCTGTTTTACGAGCTCGCCGCGATGCTATCGCGAACGACAACGTTCCTTTCTTTCTTTCCTTCTTTCTTAAACAAAACGACTCTCGCGGTGCTATTGGTCAATGAACATTGGTTCGTTGATATTAGCGTACGAGTGTGATAGTTGGCTAGCGAAACAGTACAAAGTCAAACGAATGAACCATGTAACTAGCGGGTTTGTGTATGCTACGCGTGTTGGCATATGCAATGATTCTGAGAGAAGTTAAGATAGAAAAAAGGGAAATACTGAGATTCGTAAAGAGACCTATACACATTGAAATGACCCATGTTGGAACGTATCAACTCTGAGGTTTTGTGAAATGGTATCAGTCAGTATCGAGCTTTGTTCATCAACTAGAACGCTGTACTGAATGGTATACTGCATCCGTACAAACCGCAACCGACACCGATATGCTGATACTAGTCGATGCACTAGTAACTGCATCGTGAAACCTCGAAGTCGATCACTCAATGAAGGGAAGTAAAGCAGAGTGTTCTAACCGATAATTCTACATGGAATTATGGAATAATACGTATATCAGGGATTTCATTTTTGCACTCCGATCTATGTACGTAGGTGGTCGGTTTGTAAATGATTGGTAAACCATATCGACTAATAATGCAAAAACGCGTGCCCTGTTTCTAAAATTATGTCAGAGAATGTGACGCTACTAGAGCCTTTATTTTACTTTCATAAACCAACTTTTTAACGACCAACAAAATACATCGAACGTCTTTCAAGTGCTTCGGCGCAGGTATTCAAACAGAAAGATCAGCGTCAAAAGAAGAAAAGAAGGCTGTTGAAGGCTGAGATTTTACGGCTAGTCGTTCCACGAACACAATCACGGAGCTCGATTTTCCATTTAGTCAAACGAAGGTAATTGCTTTAACGTAAGAGCGATTCTGTTGTGGTCGAGCTGTTTTTTAATCGTCTACGACGGTTTGGGTGCCGGAGGCACAGAGAAAGAGGCACTGGCTTCGTCCCATGGAGGACAAAAAGATCGTGAACGGGAAGGCAAACGAACAAGCAAGTCAGAGAGGACAAAGAATGTGAACGACTTGGAGAGGGGGCGTCGCCAGAATTAGCCGTAATTTCCGGAAGGGTTCACCGCGTTATTCGAGTCAATGAAAACAGCAGGAGGACTTCTGTCATCCTCTCGGGAAGAAAGGAGAGCAACCAGTACCGAGATAACGATCACGTGCCTTTGCGGACGTGTACCGACTATCCCCTTTTGTCAATAAGCTTGCAAGGATTCGAGTGCTCAACTGGAATCCACCACTTCGTAGAAAACGTTTGAAATCTCGGGCTTCCGAAGTTTCCTTTCTCGGTTTATCGCTCGACCTCGAATACAGACCTCGCACGCATGGCTGATTTTCTAGGAAGAAAGCCTAACGAAGAGATTCCTTTCTTCGCGAGTGGCTAATGGCTTCAAGAGGAACGTACTTGGTACAATGTCATTGAACGTCGGTTACTATCACCTCCTTACAGTCTGCCTGGTGCGAATAACTGCACTGTTCATAGGGACGGAAGACGCAAGAAATGGGTCGAGGGAGAACATTCCGAAATGAAGTTTCGGCCAACACGAAGACGAGACGCGTTGGTCAAGAGAGGAAATGTGGTTTCTCATTGACAAGGGTTGGAAACGTCTGGAAATTTCTTACATACTTTATCCGATGGTTTCTCGAAGCTCCGCGGACTGACCAGCCACGCAACCTCGATTCCGAAATACTTGGCGAGTTCGTAAGAACTCGGTAGAACGACGAGCATTACGGAAATTCGAAACGCCGTGAACGTACGAAGCAAGGAGCGCAAGGCGAGAGCATTCCACGGGAGCAGGGCAATTTCCGAAACTCCCGACAAATTTCCCGACCTGCTCCCGCTTTACATAGCTGAAGCCACCTCTCTCTGTCTCTCTGTCTCTCTCCTTCTCTCCTTATTCGAGCCCAACCAGAGATCGTGATACCCTTCAAAGAGTGGCGAACGAATTGTTCGCAGTTTAACCGTCAGTCTTCCCCTTTGGAATGCAAATCTCTCTCCCGCAGTTCGAACTTGATGTAAAAGACTCGCACGATGTTCGACTTGGCCACTTAATTCGTGCCAAGACATCGAACACTGCGGACTTTTATCTTCCGACCGGAAAGCAAAGCATAGTTTCTCTCTCCCTCTTCCTTTCCCTCTGCTCTTTGACAAGTTAATTCTAAGGAGCTCAATCTCTGCGACGACTTGGTAATGTTCATGGAAGACTAAGCGATTACGTTCTTTTGCATATCACAGCCAAGGAATGAGAACACCGTCGTTTACAAACAGAGATATCAAGGAATGTTATACGTTGTCGTAGTTCGATGCTTTCTGGAAAAAGATAAACCCGTAATGCAACGTTGGTGTGCGGAAATCGTATTTATCGATGTAATCAACGCGAAACCATTCGAGAGCAGCTAATAGCAAGGTTCTCGTCGCTTTCTTATCTCAACGATGCTTTCAGACAGCCGACTGCAAAAAGGAATAACCGAAACAAAGCGGTTTGCCGTGTCTTAATGTCATTATTCCGTGATGGAAAAATTACGAACCAAACGATCTTCGATAAACACCGAACATCCTTTACGATCAGACGCGTTTCATCCCTTCGACGAGACGAACGTTGAGACAAACCTATGACCGGAGAAACGTTGCATCTGTGTCGGTTATTTTACCGAGAAGTATCTGGAAGTCTTCCATTTATCGCGTCCCCTCTTCGTCAGTCATCCTTTTACGTTCTTATCGCGAACACGAAACAAACGATGCACCGCGCAAAACGCTACGCTGAGGACATCATTTTTCATACGGTACGTTTACTTTGGCGTGAATTTCCAGCGCACCTCACTTTCGTAATTGCGCAAGACTTCTATGATGGCTCGTACAAGGATTGTAGTGACTGAGATGATTGTAGAAACAGACGTGGCCAACGTCTATTTCTTCTTATTACGAACACACTGATCGTGTCATCCATCTACTGCACCTACGACGAATCGCGAAGATATTTGAACGTTTAATGTGGAAACTTATTAATATATTGCTTATGTTATATAAAATATTTTCAAATTTCATTAACAGTATAATAAGACGCGAGTATTACGATTATACGAGGAAGATTTAACCCTGTGAGCGGCGCTGCGTTGTCCGACGTTAAGCGTGCGCCATGGGCTGCGTACTTTTTACGAAAGGCATTGTAGTCTGCTACGCACTTTGGGTTTCGCTTTGCTTTGCCAGTTTGATAATTAATTTTCTTTCTTTCTACGAAATCGTCAGAATATGAGGTGGATAACATCCATACTAAATCGAATGGTTGTGTGAGAACGCATATATACGTTTATAGCGTAAACGAGCGGAAGATGTACAAGTTGCAAGGATCTTATGGCAAACAGTATTTGAACGATCGGTTATTCGCTGTATTAATAAACTTGAATATATTGAGACGTTTAAACGAGACCATCTTTAATACTGATTATATATGTTTAAGAAGTTGTATCCGATACTTCTGCGAGTTCCCTGAAACGTATATCCGCACTAAATGTCTCGTAATTCCTACATACAGTTTCAGATTTACTTGAAACTTTACTCAGACGATGATAATAGCGTTTCATCGCAGTGTTAATAGAATTGCAAGAGGTTCTGTATAGCGCATATAATATATGTATGAAAATTTTCTGCAACAGCAGTTCAAATATTTTCATGAGTTTTGTACGCGTACACCGGTTGTAATAAGAACAACTGCTAATCCAAGTCAGCAGAAGTCAGAATTAGAAGCGTGAAGTTAATAAGTACGCGCATGGATATCGAGGAAAATAACCGTTTTGTTCCTACAAGATATTATTATGCTAAGTTCATTCGCTAACACCGAATTCTGAGAATTATTCTTTACGAAACAGCACGCGACGAACTCGTCTGCGAAAAGTACTCGTGCGTCTTCCACGCGAGCAGTTAGTCAGCTCCGGTGTAGATAGTAATGCTACTTTTGCTCGCGGACAAACCACGAACGACTCGCAAATTGCCCGTGAAAAGTTCGCGAACAGCTCTGACCAGCGTAGTTCCGGCGCTGGAGATTACGCGAAAATAGAATTGATTTATCGAAGCGAAAAAATTACAGGTAGAATTAAAATCTACTACTTCTCGTAGAATCGATGTAAATCGCTTATTCGCTATGAACTATTGGTATTCTCTGATCTGGCGATTGTGAATCGACGAGCAGTAACATAAAAATCCACTAAACGCGCTCGCGTCAGCTCTCGCCAACGGCAATAATTATTATCACACCTGCATTTGCTTTTATTATCCGGATCTGGCTGACTAATGACCTCTTTTTTCCCTACCGTGATCGTCGAAGGAACCCCATCTAACTCCGGTTCGGATAAATCGTCGGCGAAAGGGATGACGAATTATAGAGAATTAATTCACCGGGGTCAGTGATGCGTCACGAGGCTGGAACGCGCGCGCGAGCGCTTTAACCGAACTCGACACAGGTTCGGACATCGAGAGAGGAAAAATATGGCGAAAGCCGGTTTAATGGTTCGCGTACCACAGCCATGATCTAGATAACTCGTGTACACATAAACGGTCGCAATGAAAAAATGGTAATTCATAGGGGCCGAAAAAGAATTCCCAGCTGGAAAGAAAAATAGCGCGCTATTTATCTTTTCTTCGAATAATTTTATAGAGATGTGAACGTGGATAAATATTTACTTTGGAAAAGGAATGATATCTATGGTAATTTATGATACACGGTCTGTTCATTGAATTAGGATCATACGCGCAGATTTCATTCTTTTATCTCTTACGCCATATCTATCATAACTGACAGATTCTTTTTACCAAGTAAATTTTAAATACGTAGATTTATTTCCTATGTACAGAAATTCATCTTTTACTAGACAATATCTCCGCATAGCTTACTCGAATCATTTACATATTACTCATCGTTCGGCTGTTATATTCGATGTAATATAAATTGCAAAATTCTAAAGGCTGCTTTTACAGGAGTTTGTAATCTATAAACTGTCGCTTTTCGGTGCTTTGTTATGCTACAAAGTTAATAAGTTAATAAATTATGGCGCAAGGAAGCCCATGATAAAATATACGAATGAAATTTGTCGACTTGCATTTGATCGAAGGCCTGGAGATCGAAGGCTATAAAACCAGCGCCAACATCCCCTCGTTGCCATTTCTCTTCGGGCAGATGGCCGATAAAGATCCCTATAAATGATTCGTCAATAAAATTTATTTTACTGGATATCTATGTAAGAATCTGTCATCCTTCGTAAGCTACTGCTTGATAGTGAGCGCTTCTTTATCATCTCCTGCCCCTTTATTATTTCTAATTACGTCCGCGAGGCGCGTTCAAATAAAAGCAAGCGTCGTTCGCTGCGAAGAGCCGAAGCCCTTAAGGTGAACATAAATTACCATTCTCCGTAAAGAACAATTCCCAGAAAATTAATTTAACCGCAATATATTTGCGGCTTAAATTCACCCCGCGGAGTAACAGGAACGAAGAGGAAGGCGGAAACAAGGTTACGTAATATCTTCCGTGGTTTGTTTAACTTCGCCTCGATCGATTCGGGCTTTCTTATTGTCCACGCGGAATTACACGAAGAAAATCGCGCGGAAATAATTACCGACTCCGACCGCCATTAATGCGAAAGCCTAGAAGGCGGAACGAGCAGTCGAGAGTGCCAGCCGAGAGAAAGCAGGAAAACAGTGTGGGCTTTCTCTCCTCGCCTGTACCATCCTGCTTCTTCCCTTCGCTCACACCCCTGTTATCCCAACCCCCGTTGTCTATGTTCGTCTCATCCCCCTCCGCATCGAACCCGCTATCTGGCTACACATTGAACAAATATTACGACCACTAATCGCGAGGCTTCGCTACTAAAAGTTCCGCTAAGTTTCTCGTAACTTGCAGCGGGTAAGTGGTTGGAGATACGTGTACGCGAAGGACACGCGACGCAATTCAAGCATTAACGAACATAACGATATTGAAAATTTAGTTAGTGCGTTAATGCGTTACATGCGATGCGTTAATTCGGATCGCGTGGAAGTTAGTTTTGGGAATTTCAGTTTTTAGAATTCGGCATTGAACCATAGAAATTAGAAGTGGGAAGTTAAACAATATGCAAGTGATATATGTACGTTGTGATGTACACGGTACAATAACATCGAAAACTTCGTTAACTCGATGACGCGTTATTTCGAATCGCGTGGGATTAACTTGCGGAAATTTCCATTCCGAATAATCGATAGGTATACGATAAAATTTGTTTTCACAAATAAGTAGGTTCGCTGTGTATTTTTAAAAAAATCAACCGATACACGAAGGACCCGCGTCATATGGAGAACTTCGTTGACGCACTGATGCGTTGATTTAAATTATGTACGTGAAATTCAGTTTTACAAATTACTATGCCGTGTTCGCAAGTTTATTTTAAAGATAAGTAGATTCGCCTGATCTCTTTACGAAATCCAAATGTTACGCAAAGAGCATACGTTGCGGTATTACTCGTTAATACGTCGACTGAAATTTTAGTTAATGCATCCAGCGTATTTAATTCTGCAACTGCATGGAATTCAATTTCGCGAATTTTCATTTCACGCAATCGATACACAACGAAGCCGGTTTTAGAGATGAGCAAATTCGATCTTTTCCTTTGAACGTTCAATACGGACAAATATAGCGATCGATGATTGATTCAAATATTCATTAAGCCATAGAGCGATACCAGGGACCGTCCTCTGGATGTCGGCAATAGTGAAACGGCACGTGTCGCGCGCGCGTTAGCGACAGCAGGATTTTATCGTCGCCGCGTGTACGTACACAATACGATTATTCTGTCACTTCATTGAGCGTGCTTTATCGGACATGACGTAGAGATGGAAAGGCTATTTCATCCTCGGCCGGCGATTTCATAAATCATCGTTCATTTTTCTCCTCTATCACGAGTCGATGTTTTCCGCGCTAAACTTTCCCAGTTTGACTAAATTCTTTCCATCTCTTTTCATTATTTCACCTTCGGCCGGCAATTTTTTCGAATAAAAAACGATCGGAAAATTTGCACGTGGGTAACACGCGATTTAAAATAATGACGATCGTCGTTCGTTATTCACGCGCGCGTACACATAGGAGGAACGAAATTCTGTTGCGATTCATAAACATCCACCCTTAATCCGGATGAACTGTTCTCAACTAACACGCTTGGAATATCCGAGAGAGGACTTTGCCTTGACATTTTCGCAAACTCGTTCGCACCACGTGGTCTCGTAACCGCGTAATGTCCCAGCCAGAAATATATACATATATATACCTATTAACCAAGATACGTGAGGACATAAATTCGTTGCGAAATCGCGTAAACGTACGATAAAGGGCGAAGTTCGAACGGCTGGAGTGTCGCCTTTAATCGCAGGAGAATCGAGGAACATCGTGATTCGCGGATAAATTGAGGGAAGATAACGAAATCGACTGACTTGCCTACATTTCGCGTTATCAGCGAAAATGAAAAAATTATCAAAATAATCGCCACTCGAGCTTCGTTTTAGAGATACGCGTAAAAGTATTCTCAGTGTCACGCTTTTAGAATTGTAACTTTAAGATTTGCTGTATAAGCTACCACTCGTATTTGTTGGAATAACGTCGATATACGAAATACATTGTTCGAATAATTGGAATCTAAGATACATTCAGCTTCTAACTAACTAAAGATCATTTACTTATCAAAAAGGAAATCTTCGATCCAAAGCTTGAAACAAAGGCAGAATAATATATCGATAAAATTACTCGGAAATTCGAGCTTATTGAAGTCAGTGAGATGTACCCTATTCTACGTAGTTAGCAAAAATTCTCTTGCCAACAACGACATTTACGATTCGCTTCAACAACGTCGCCTTTGAAACGAACTGCAGATTTTTCTTCCATATACTCGACACGTTACTCTTCGCACAGAGACCTTTTATGAAATCGAGTTACCCTAAACGGAAAGATTTCCACGTTCGAATATCGATGAGTTTACTCTCTTTCGCATCTTGGATGCGATTCTCGACAATTCGTCGATTATCTTTTCAGCTCGTCTTTCGTCATGTTCACGAGGGTTTTTTTTTTTCGCAACTAACAGGCGATTTCAGGGATTTCCCGAGAAAATGTCGCGCAACAACCAAGAAATAAGGGTCCCAGCGAAACGAGAGGTAACCTGGGGTAATGGCCTCGAGATAACTAGATTTCAGGCAATTGAGTGACGAAATTACAGCAAGGACAGAAAAGCACGAACACGTAAGACGTTGTTACGGCGATTGGGATAAGTATTTTACTAGCGAGCGTAGTATCGCAACGAGCCACTAAAAGCGGCGACATCGACGCCGTTTATCTTTAGCCGCGTTACATCAATACGACTTACCAACCATGTTCCGCAATCGTAGCAACGTAGAAAGCACAAATTTCGGCAGAGCACCGCGATAATATTAAATACGATATTAAAGTTTACAACGTTTAGTTAGTCCATAACTTGGCTCACGAGCCGTATCTTTTACACGGATCTACAAATATTTGCAAAGGCACACGGAAATTAATCGCGTAATTTCGTCTATCTACAAACAAGCAACGGTTCGATCGACAGGCCGACGAACGAAAAGGAATTGAGCAAGCGAAACGGCCCGTTAAATATTCATGGAACGGGGGAAGCAACAAGGAAGAGAAATCAGCCCATTTATCCTATTAAATAATGAGATATATAAATTAAATTCGGTACACGCGTCGTTTGCTTCGTTTCTGGTCGAATGCACGGCCACGCATTAAACGCTGGTGAACGCCTGTGTTTACGAGGTAGCAGCGATGGCGGACAGGAAAATAGGTGTGAAAGCGAAAATTCGGCTCTCTCTCTCTCTCTCTCTCTCTCTCTCTCTCTCTCTCTCTCTCTCTCTCTCTCTCTCTCTCTCTCTCTCTCTCTCTCTCTCTCTCTCTCTCTCTCTCTCTCTCTCTCTCTCTCTCTCTCTCTCTCTCTCTCTCTCTCTCTCTCTCTCTCTCTCTCTCTCTCTCTCTCTCTCTCTCTCTCTCTCTCTCTCTCTCTCTCTCTCTCTCTCTCTCTCTCTCTCTCTCTCTCTCTCTCTCTCTCTCTCTCTCTCTCTCTCTCTCTCTCTCTCTCTCTCTCTCTCTCTCTCTCTCTCTCTCTCTCTCTCTCTCTCTCTCTCTCTCTCTCTCTCTCTCTCTCTCTCTCTCTCTCTCTCTCTCTCTCTCTCTCTCTCTCTCTCTCTCTCTCTCTCTCTCTCTCTCTCTCTCTCTCTCTCTCTCTCTCTCTCTCTCTCTCTCTCTCTCTCTCTCTCTCTCTCTCTCTCTCTCTCTCTCTCTCTCTCTCTCTCTCTCTCTCTCTCTCTCTCTCTCTCTCTCTCTCTCTCTCTCTCTCTCTCTCTCTCTCTCTCTCTCTCTCTCTCTCTCTCTCTCTCTCTCTCTCTCTCTCTCTCTCTCTCTCTCTCTCTCTCTCTCTCTCTCTCTCTCTCTCTCTCTCTCTCTCTCTCTCTCTCTCTCTCTCTCTCTCTCTCTCTCGATCGTTTTTTTTTTAAGCGTTGAGCTTTTACTTTTGAAACCACGAATTTTT
The DNA here is from genome assembly GCF_000188095.3 of Bombus impatiens. Classification (NCBI taxonomy): domain Eukaryota; kingdom Metazoa; phylum Arthropoda; class Insecta; order Hymenoptera; family Apidae; genus Bombus; species Bombus impatiens. The sequence continues at coordinate 2,392,528 of NT_176882.1, read as the reverse complement.
TACGCGTATTGGCATAAACGCGTACAACGATGCTCGATTAAACCGAGCATGAAAAGAAATCAATCGAACGAATCGTAACTCCCATCGCGCGATTATTTGAAAACCAATAAATCTGAATTTAAAAGAGGAAATTACGATGATACGCATAGCAGCGTTACGATCGAGTTCCCTACGCAATTTCGATTGCTCGTAAAATGGTCGACGATTATACAGCGGCGCGGAATATCGATCGATATTTCTATCCATCAATTTTGATTCATCGGGACGGCCGGTATCGCCGCTTCCTCGATTTTTACTGTACCGGAAACGGCGTCTATAAGGAACGTCGAACGGTTATGAATGAAATTCGATGATTGCCAATAGTCCGCCGCGAGTGATCGGACCCGGTCGCGGTTCGGCGCGTATTATGACGACAATTAAAATATTAGATTCCGTCGTAAACGACACTGGTGCTTAGCACGGAAGAAAGTATCGATTGCCAATTGCTCTGTATAAAAGTACAGCGTCACAGAACTTCGGTATCCAGTTGTTCTCTGGCTGTACAGCCAAAATAACGGAGACATGGCAACGTTGGTAAGTTCATCCCTTATCATTATCATGTTAATCTCTTACTAGACTTAACATAAGTATTTTCCGTGATTTATTAGCTCCTATGCCAGAAACTTTGTTTATTAACTGCGCTATCGAGGTACCTTAAATATCTTCGTAGATTTCATACAACGGTCATTTCATTCGGATAATTCTTGAAATTCCGAGTTTTACATATTTAGAACTCGTCAAATATTACTTTAGATACGCTTTTACAGTAATAACCGCGTAATTTCACTTTTGAAATCCAAATGAATCTAAAAATGTCCAAAGCATATCGAAATATCTGAATTCTTTAACATTTCATGTATATTAACATTGACATTATTAAAGCAAGTTGCCAACACTAAAATCAACACGACATACAACATTAGCTATTCAAGCTAAGGATGCGCCATTTCTTATTCATTGCCTACGAGGAGATCCACTAATCCTATCGTTTATATGCTGTTGTCGCTGATTAAATTCCGAGTTAATCAGCAAGCAGGCGTTTGCATTTCAAGAAGAATATACCAAGATGTCGCGAACATCGTGTTACGCTGCTCCGTGTCTGCGAGCATAACGAGAGATTAAAACAGACGGAACACGCTGATACCTAAGTCGCGTCGCTGCAACGACGGCAGCATCTCTGAATAAGACTTATTGCTGTCGCTGATAAGCCGACTCTCAACGAGATGTTCAAAACTTTAGTCATCGTTCACGCGTACTTTAAAAATATCGTATCTTTTTGAAACATTAACTCTGTAGGTTGACTTGAAGCAGCGACTAGTTTTCAAATCGCGCCAGAACATATATAGATGAATCTTTTAACGAATGTATCGTTCGTGTTTGGAATTCGTTGGCAGGCCGGAAATAAAATTCCTGATTGTACTCGCGTCGTTTCGCTGTATTCATTCTCATCGCGTCCAGGTCACGCATCGCGAAATAAAGCTGAACGTAGGACGGAACGCTAATTTAAAATTCCTGTCCGCGTAACGTGAGGTGGCTTCAATTTTTTCGCGGACGTACCACGGATCGCATAAATCATCGCTAAAGAGAGAGCGAGAGAGAAACAGGGAGACAGACAGAATGAGCGACGCTGAAGATCCATTCGTTTCGCGCTAAAAACCTACCATTTCCTGATCGTTCGAAGATAGCTGACCTCGCTAATTCGGTGGCGCAAAACCGAGATTCGATTTCCTGCCCGTGTACCATCTTGGTCACCGAGTTCAACCGTGCTTTCTTCGGCGTTTACCCGTCTCTATCTTCACCGTTTAGCTCCTCTGCTACCTTTCGGACCGTGCGAAAGGAAGAAATTTACACGACAAGAAATAGCAAAGCGCGATAAAACGAGCCAGCGACGATTTACTGGATATTATCTCCGGTTTTTCCACTCGGACGTGTCCTTTTCGCATGTGCGCGGCCAGCCAGTATGTAGCAGACCAAAATGGCCCGCGCCAGACCCGACGATGTTTTATTGTTTCGGTTAGCCAGGGTAATGTCAGCTGCGCGAAAATATCGTAGCCTGCGCATCATAATGAACTCGCTTGTGGCTAGACGATTTTCGAAAAATTAGCAATCAACCCATTCGTCATCATTATCCATATCGGTATTTAATAATAATTTGGGCATCCGAGGACAATTTATAAAGTTTGTTGGTTATAATATAATACTGTAGGATCTTTATTTATTAATTTATTTAAAATGAATTAAACAGGTATTGGTTAAACAGGAAACGATGGTTATTTAACGTGAACTAAATACAATAACGTACTATAATTAAGACAACTAAATATTTAATTTGCAACTCTCGTCAACACTCTCTCACGTGGTCCACACTCTCTCGACAATGCTAGCAACACTCTGTCGACAACGCAATTCGCACTCTCTGATTTCTCAATTCACACTGACTGTTAATTCGCCTCTCTCCCTTAGCATCCCTTTGTCTTTTCTCATGGTCCCACCACGCACGTGTACTGCAATCGTTCAAGGCCACGTAGGCCTTTTTCCCCCGGAACTATTCGATTGAAGGACCGACGATACATTGATGGGCCTGTCGGCACTTAGGCTTTCTCACGACATTGTTTATGGTCCACCCGATATCTCTTAGACCTTTCGTCCACGATACCACAATACAATACGTGCATACGTATATACGACACACTCTACTTAGAGAAATGAAATTTCCGCGTGTGATTCTACTTTCATAACTACAGACAAAAGTCAGGTCGCATATTTGACTTCGATCTCGCTACAATCTTTCTATAATTGTCATTTAAACCAAGCTCTCTAATGGTTTTCTTTCTCAATTTGTATTCCATCCTTAGGCGTGGCTTCTAGCCATCGCTCTGTCACTGACAGCGGCGACTGGCCAAAATTTGAAAGCATCGCAAAGAGATCAACTATCAACAGTCAGAGCAGAATTGCCCAATTCTGTCAGGCTTCCGCGGCAAGTACAGCCATCTCGTCCGTTACTGCTGTACAACGCTCTAACAACCCCACAGTCACCTGCCGTTGAGAGACATCCACGAAAACGGCAATTAGGCGATCTGGGAGCCAATTTCCAACCGCTAACGTTGCCCCTAAGCGGCCAGCCTCATTCGCCGCTACATCGAGCCACTTTCGACCCCAACACCAAGACCAGCATCGTTTCCCGGATCAACGAACCAGCAAAACATGTGATCGAACCACGAATTTCGGCTGAAGCGTCGCATATCACTTTTCTGACGCCACAGGTCGTTTCTACGCGTCGAGCTCACGGATTCGATGGTCATTCTTTTTACCATAGTCACAACCATCACGGTGGACATCATCATTCTCATCATCATGGACACCACGCACATCACGATCATCATGCCAAACATAAGCACGAACATGGTCACAAGCATCATAGTGAACACGAACACAAACACGGACATGAACATCACGTTGAGCATAAACATCAGGAAGACCACAAACATCACCATGGTCACCATCATCATCATGGACACGATCACCATCATGGTCACAAGCATCATTCTGATCATAAACATCATCATGGACACGAACATAAACACGAACATGGTCATAAGCATGAACACAAGCATGGTCACGATCATAAACATCATGGAGAACACCATCATCACCATGGGCACCAACATCATTCGAAACATGAACATCACGAGGAACACAAACATCATGCCGAGCACCACCATCATCATAAGCATCATCATCATAACGAACATCATCACCATCACGATCATCATCACGTTAATGAGCATCACCATCATCATACTCACAAGGAGACCGAGAACCATCATCATCACCATGGGCACGATCATCACGAACACCATAAACACGGCCACAAGGAGGAACACAAGCATCATCATGGACACGAGCATAAACATGGACATCACGAAGATCATCATCATGGCCACCATGAGGATCATCATCATAAACACGGACACGAACATAAACATGGTCATCATTCGGACCATCATCACAAACACGGACATGAACACAAGCAGAGCCATCACGAGGAACATCATCATGGACATCACGAGGATCACAAGCATAGTCATCATGAGGACCATCACCATAAACACGGCCATGAGCATAAACATGGTCACAAGGAAGAACATCACCATGGGCATCACGAAGATCATCATCATTCCCACCACCAGGACCACAAGCATAATCATCACGAAGAACACAAACACGGTCACGAACACAAAGAAGAACATAAACATGGACACGAGCATAAGCATCACCATGATCATCACGAAGGACATCACCATCACGAACATCACAAACACCATGCATCCCATGAACACAAACATGGACATTCACACGAGGAACATCACAAGCATTTCGACGATCATCATCATAAACATCTTCACGATAGCCATCACAAACATCACGAAGGCCACCATCACTCTGCTTTCGAGCAACATGGACATTACAAAGGATTGGGACATTACGCTTTTGATGCTTCTCAGAATCACGAAGAATATATATTTCCGGAAGAGAGTGAGACGGTCGTAGTAACACCGCAAGTGGAGGATATTCTGAAGATTAAAAAGGAAGCGGAAATAGAGAAAACTACCGAGCAAACGACAACCGAGGATCAAGCATAAAAGAATGGCGGTACAGTGGAACTTCGTTTGTTCGAATGAAATTTTTGCTAGTGATTGATCAGCCTTTAAATTAATGATTTATGTGTGTGTGTGTGTGATTTTTTTTAAATCACACGTGTTAAATCGAGAGAGAACAACTTCGATAAACATTTGTTAACATTAATCCGCATTGCCGCTCATGTGCGTCGTTTCTATTTATGAACAGTTTCTCTCCTAATGGGTTCAAACGTAATCGAAGTTCTACTGTACTCGATATTTAAATAGTATTCCCGAAAGATTACGCATGATTCGTCCACGATATCGTTAGTTAAGAATCTTTCATAGATACTTTTTCTTCTTCTGTGTTTGAGCGTTAAAAGCGACTTTGCTACGTTCGCTATGTTTCTTGTTAGCCTCAGTTATATCTTTGTTGACACCTTTGAAATACAAAGTTTCCACGAGTTTACGATTGCCTTTTCCCTTTTATTAAGCTCTTTTCCGGTTTAAAGGCGAAAGTTCGATAGGAACAACAGTCCGTTTCTCGTTCTCGAACTGCAATAACGTTTAAACTTCGGTCTCAAGATGCTCGAACGTTCGCCTACAAGCAGATATCTTTGCCGTCCTTTCGCCGAGAAATCACGGGGGAAATAAAGCGAGAAATCGACGTAGAAGCTTCGACTTAATGAAATGTCCGAAATTCTAGCGATCGACTAGAGCGCAGTTAACGTCCTACTATAGAATAAATAATTACAAAAACGAGATATCGCCCAAGAAACTTGGCTATGGGAACAACGAACGCTTTTCAACGAGTTCGAAACAAATTCGTAATCCGATGTAATACGCTGAAACAATCCGCCGTCGTCTTTTCAATGATTCACCGATTTAAACAACTTACGCAGCCAGTATAATCCCGACACCTAAGTTTGGAACATCGATAAAACTCTTCGCTGGCGAGCGAAAACAGATAGAAGACCGTCAAGAATAGAAACAGGATTTTGATGAAGATGAACTTAAATTATTAGACAACGTAGATTTTATTTTTATTTTACTTTTACAAACTTCTATGAGGCTTCATCCGGACTGCTTTATAATCGATAAGTTACTTTCGAAATCTGTACGTAACTCGGATGAATTTTTATATTTTTAAAATTACCGGAAGAAATCTATAATCAATTCTTGAAGAAAAGAAAATTATTTTCTATCGTCCAAGGAATTCTCGATCCTGAAATAATGAACTGATATTCCACGAACACCGGTGGGGTCCCTTTAGACGATCGGGAGAATCTTCCTATATGTAGAATATAGAAACTATTCCTTTGTGAGTTTTCTGAAACCCTCACTCTCGAACACATGTCACATACTCATATCGTCAGTCACGAAGGTCCCTCGTGCATCTTGTAACAAAACTATTTTTATTAAAATAAAACTTCGGAAAACTTCATCGTAAAGCTAGCGTCTTCTTTGAGAAGAAAATCTAATTAAGAGCCAAATTAAACGTAAACTAAAGTTCTTAGAAAATATTAACACAGTTGGTACAAACCAATTTTTCTTTCTCTTATCTGTTCGCGTATTTTTGTAGGATCGTGTGTTTTACTACAAAAAAGCTATTATCGTTTAATCCATCGCGTATTAAATATATATCCAAGCGAAGAATAAAAATAAATCTTTTACAAGTGTACGAAAACTTTTACGACTACGCATTCCTACATACTTGTGATAATTCTACTTATGGATTTTCATTCATTCTCGCGTTCCGCGATGATTCTGAAGCATCATATCTGATTTATTCTGGCGTATTTGCAAGCTTTTCTCTCGCACGTTTCATATAGTTCGTCGTTATAGAATGAATGGCAGTCTGGAACACAAATAACTTCGAGAAGCGAAGAAAAATACAGAGGAGATCATTGGAAGCAATCTCCGACAAATTATCCAACTGAAGTTATATAAAAAAGGGATAAATGAAACGTAAGGATTTACTAACGAGACGATAAGAACGAAGACGTCGAGATCGTTTCCTAAGAAAACCTTGCCATGCTTCACTCGACTTTCATTCGCAAACCTCTACTTTGTGACGACATGATTAATCTGCGGGGATAACAAGTAATATTATGCTCCGTTAAACTTTCAGATCCGTTAAACACACATAAGATGACAGGAGAAAGTCGTACTCGGTTGATTATCATAGTAATTCTTTCAAGCATAATATTATCAATTAATTTCCATTGATTAAAGCAAAATATTACGGGTCAGTGGAGAAGAAAACTATTTAAATTTAAAATAGATTATATAACTTTAACACTATCTGCAAGTTACTAAAAGAATACAAAAATTCTCACGCTATAATAGAACCTTAACTACTATCACACATATTGTTCGACCAACGGCATTTCTCGACATTTGCTTTCATGTGAAAGATCATTTATCCTGATCTATTTTATAAATATGAATATCAGTTAGAAGTAGAAAATTTTCAAATAAATATGCGAATTTTTATTCCTATTTCCCAAACTTTCTTACGAACCACGTTTCGATGATAATCGATCGTTCTCGTACTCGAGATTCTGATAATTCAAGAGCTACAGAATAACAAAGATGACTCTTGTCGTGTGAATACTATTTACATTACATAAAAAGACTGAAATATTTGACAAGAGTAACTATTGTTACGAACCAGTTAATTGAAGTTCTACCATGTTCCGAGTATATTAGATCTTGATCAACTATTCGCTAACGAGGCTCTAAAGTTTCGTTCAAATAATAATAAAATGTAATTCGGCGATTGGTCGTCCCTGTCGGTTCTTGTTTTATCTTCCGCCGGTTAAATAATTCCACAACTTTGTTGTAGACCGTATTATTATTTCAACTAAATGGTTGATGTAGGCAAAGGGCACGATAAACGCAAACACGCCAGTTGGAAACGCGGAAAACTTTTCCACGGAACTAGTGGCGGTATCGGGAACGAGTTCGCCGCGCAAAACGCTAATATTTCGAGGCCGAGTTTGATCTTGTTTCGCGACCTCCATCGAGACAAAAGGGAACTTTCCGTATGGAATCAAAAAGCCTGGCTCCAAGTAATTTCGACGCGTAGATTATTTTCCATATCCGTGCTCTTTCTTTCCGCGATCGCACGGCGCCCCGTCACGTCGTCTCATTGCGACACCGCGTAATTTTCCAGCCAACATTCGATATCCTTCACGAATCAATTTCTACCATCGAACCGTCCATTTTCATTGGGAAAATTTCAATGCGTTTTGTCGCAGTGCGAGTTCGTTTCTCTTGGCATCGCTACTGTGTACCTTATTTGATATTACGTCGACCAAAAAGTTTCTTTCGTTTTATAAGAAAACAATGGATGCACAATATTTTCAATTTTATATTATTTTATCGAATTACGTATGATCCATTTTGTTTCATCAAAATAAAGATCACAAAATACGACAGATTAGGTTTCATGTTTGTCTAAAGATGCGTTGTTGTAAAAGACGTGTCTGTAAAAGAAAGACACTTTTCGGACAACCTAATACAACGTAATTTCGTAAGAGTGAATTTATGAAAGAATAATAATCGTGGCGATGTATTTATGCAGAAATACTTTACAAGCATAATTAAAGAAATGGAATTTCGTGCACTATATATTACGATATATATAACATGATATATTTTCGCGTATCATGCGCATTTCTTTGTTTTTAAATTTCCCACGCGAATGATAGAAATATCGGGTAAAAAGTACAAATATTTGCAGTCTAATAGTTAATTATACATCGGAATTGTAAATAAAAGACCACGAGGAAAAATGAACGTCAAATTCGCCACGTTGATGTCAGAAGTGGAATTCAGATTCGGAACTACGTGTGTAATTTGAATAACGTTAAACAAATAGTGTAGAAAAATAAGCAAAGCCTCTGTAGTAAATTCGGAAATATTCTTATATAACCATTATTAATCTCAAAGAACCATTTTCAATAATATTATCGCTGAAAATAAATGCGTAGCATAGATAGAGTTAATCTATCGCCCTAAAGAACACCTAACGATCCGTCGGCAAACTATGAAATTCGCGAAGAGAGAGAAGCACTCTTTTGAAATTAGAAATTCAAATATCTGACATTTCGCACTTATTTGCACGAGCGGCGAAGAGAAATTCAACGAACACGTACGAATTCGTGTCTGCTCGATCTTTGAGAAAATTATAAGAACGTTCCTTTCGGCATCCAAGAGAGCAAGCGAGGGGGAGGGGGGGAGGGTCGGAGGAAGCTATGTAGAGGATCGAAGCGAAGCAGAGGAGGGCATCGATTTTCCAAGGAAATTCGCAAAACTAGAGATGTCTGCCGGCGAAATGGGTTAATAAATCGTTCGTCGCGATAGATCCCTGGAAACCAGGCGGAAAGAAACGAGGAAAAGAGAGGAGGTTAACAAAAAGGAAGAATAGAAAGAAAAGAAAAAGGCTGATGGCCGCAGACGCCATCTTGGGATTTAAATTGGTCCGGCAGGTTTATCAGCATGCATTGGCCGGCGCTAGAAAAGCATTCTAGCAAGCAACGTTCCTTCTCTGGTTTGAGCTTCCTTACAGTATAGAAACACGGAAGATAAGCCGGATCCGTCCAATTTTGTGGCACCGAGAGAGAGTTGAGTAAATCGTGGCTCGAATGAAGACTCGAGAATCGTTCGAGTGTCGCGTTATGTTCGACCAATTTACCAAGTCGAATCCCTTTCCTGAATTTTTATCCTTTCTTCTTCTCTTCTCACCGTTAGTCGCAGATTATACCGTCCCTTTCTATACGAATCTTCGTTCGAAACGACTCTTACCTGACGATACCTCGATTACTTTTGGTCGAATGTTTATCGAGTATTTGCTCATCACCGTTGCAATTTCTGTTCCCGCAGGGCGCCTCGTTAAAATCTGATGGACGATTTGCACGCGATGCGATCTCCGTTGTGCCTGCAGCCGCATAACCGAAACATTTAACAACCCGTGTCGTCGTAAAACGATGAAAAATGCGTCGCTGTGCGTGCGCCGGATACACACGCCTTTATCCAGGAATCGCCAGCACGCTCCAACGATCGTTGCGAAACAAGCGACAAGACGCGAATCCATTTTAGTTTATGTCGATCCGATTCTCTACAAAAATTGTTTACCCTACGAATAAAAATATTGGACACTTTGGACACGAGAAAGATTTACAGAACGAATTAATCTGAATCGTTGTTACGAGTTTTCTGTAAGTCAGCCAAGATATCGTACAAACGGTCGTTCACGAAAATACATTACATCTATAATTCAACAAGCTATCAACGGTTTAAGAGCTTCTACCTGAAAGGAGCATTCTTCTTCCCATAGGGCCCATGTTTTAGGATGGTTAACAAAGAGACAAGACGGAGGTGAAAAAGAAAACAGGACATGGGGCGGCAACGAAGAGAAATGAAGGCACGAAACTAACGAACGTCTGCAAGTACCGTTCCATGCAAATGTTCGACAACTGTTAATCGCGAGGAACCCTGTTAATCACCCTGGAATACACTATGAGTCTTGGTCCTTTGCGAAATACATATACATATACGTGTATAGCTTCAAAGCTTACCGAGTATCTTGTAGTCCATTCCATGCTAGTACACTGCCTCACGAATGTATTTCGACTTATCATAGAAATGTTCTATGGTCCTCATTGAAACTACAAGATATTTGATTACAGTCATATGCTTAGTAGAAAGTTAGTTCACGTTAGTTGTTTCTATCAGGTTGGCAACTAAGGTGGTCATTAGTCATTAGGTGGTATTGACAAAATCCACAATCACTTAGTTGCCAACCCAATATATCGCTGATTCTTCTTCGACGTACAGAGATTATAGGAGAAGTATACGATAGGTCAGATCTTTCACTTTTCAGCTTCAATACATTGTCGATTGATCTTACGTTATCAAAATCCGTCTTTTATTCGATATCGGAACCAAACACGTGCTTCTTCATTTTTTTGAGACGTCACTGCTAGCGTTCCTGCTAACCGCACGTCTGATGAAATCACAAGAGAAAATGTGGAAGCGAGCGAAGACGCGTGAAATTGAAGAAAGAGGAGAAAAGAGGAAAAAAAAGTGGCGAAAGGAAGGGTGGAAGATAGGGGTGACTGGTGATACCATCCGATCTAATTCCAAAGGGTTACGTTCGACGTGGCAGCCTGCTCCGCTGTAGAATTTTTACCCGCGACCAACGGAGACGAGGAAGAAAGAAAAAAATAAAGGAAAGGGATGTGGAAAAAGTGCAGTCAGGAAATCGGATCTGTGCCACGAAAAGGAACTTACCGGAAGTTCCTCTCGCGCTGTCTTCTCTCTGTTCCCTTTTATCCCTTCTCCGCCGGTCGCCGCTATCTTTCTACGAGCAGTGTTTCCGCGAGAGTAAATTCATTTTCAGGCACGAAGCGGCCCGGTTTGAAAAAATCTGTCGCGAGGTGATTTGAATTTAAGAGTTCGCTCGTGAAATCGTATTACGTCGTGGCATCGCGGCGCTGGCCACTCGAGGAAATCGGAAGTAAACGCCTGTGCACATTTCTCTGTAAGAAAGAGAGATAAAGGGGATCGGTGAAAGAAGCGAGATAGGCTCTAGCCGGCAAGAGAATCGGAAATGAAAAGAAACGACGTTTGCCACAAGAGCTCGCGTGATAAAGTGCACTACCATTTACGAGTATTACTGGTCACATCCAAAACACGATACGTGTCTGAAATTATTACGGAAGTGATTAATCGATTAGAACAATGTAGAATATGAACGAAATGAGAATCTGGGATACACGACAAAAATTACGGAGAGTATTATATGTTCGTCAATATGTATAATACACGATCCTTTGTTTCATCAAAATCTCGTTATGGATTCATTTATGAGTTGCGTAAGACCAAAGAACGACAAATACAATGGAAAATGTAGCAATATCGTACGAATATATAAAACTCATCGGTGATGGAAAAGAATATATGTATAGTTATACAATGGTTTAATTGCGTTATTGATAATTGATACGAGATGAAAGTGAGAAAAGATAAATACTTCACATGCGCTTTAAAGCTGTCGAGACTCGTAGTATCGCAACGAGACGGACATAAATTAATGAAATTTCCCTTATTGCATCGCAATCTAATCTATTAGAATTAAAATTTCAAACGACACGGAATGAACAAGGTGTATCTCGTGTTCGCTTCTCGCTATTCTATTACAGTTCCTGATGATACTTTAGCGAATACGAAAGGGCTTCTTGTTACACGACACAGGCCTTGCGATAGCTGAAGCACTCGACGGAAATGGTCGATGGATGACGCCGATCGAGTCGAGAGAGCGCGTACTATCCGAGAGTCGGCAGAAGTTAGAGTTGCAAAATTAATTTGAGGCGAAGTTTGCTAGAAAGTGAAGGAAAGCCGGAAGAAAGTTGAACCGAAGGGATGAGACCGGTGAAGAAGGCGCGCTTGGTTCCTATAGTTGCATAAGGAGAGTGCAAACCAGCGGTGATGGTCAAGTTTCAAGCACTCCCGCTCGCTTTTTTCTCATCTTGGCGAGTTGACAAGCGATTCAGTCGGCAAATACTTTAATTGCATAAACCACGGTGAAACGATCTCGCCAGGTAATGGCAAACTATGGCACGCTTAAGTCGTCGGTCTTCTTCCGGTGCTCTTCGCGGCGCGCATATATTTGCAATTTCCCACCCGCCACACCGTTTTATTATTCTCATTTCTCTCCCTTTATCCAACTTTTTCTACGACAGAGCGTCCTTGAACGAACGACAGACAGCCAGTTTCCAACTTGAACCCGATGTCAAGGGTGGCTTTTCAGAGAAAAACTGGAAATTAGAGAGATGCAGTGCCAGCGGCGGTCATTCGCTCGTAGCGGAATTACACAAGTTTTTCGGCGGATTATAGCCGTGTCTAACGGGACTTTCTCCCGTACTTTGCTCACGACGAATTTCACTGCGCGTTTTTCCACGACACGGGGAAAAAACAGCTTTGTTACTAACGTCTAAGCCGGATTCTCGGCCTCTGTCCCAACCCCCCCCCCCCCGCCCCCCCCCCCCCCCCTCCTC